>NC_143551.1:91088275-91397155 GCF_054136105.1 Typopeltis vanoorti | reverse complement strand
TGTGTTCACAGGGCTGTCTTGCCTGTTTTGAGGAATGAAAAACCCGAGTTTCCGGTTGAAAAAAACACTCCACCTCCGCACGAGACCGGCAAACTAACATTTTTAGTCGAAAATTCCTGATAAAGGCTCCTCACGTCATAGACGGCAATCGAAAAACTCAGGTCTTTCTGACGTGGGTTCCGAAGGGCTTCGTGTGTACCGAGTGAACTACGAAGGCTTCATATGTATCAGGTATTGCAATCATTTATAAGATTTTTTTAAGGTTTTTCTTTTTCAACAAGGTCAGTTAGCTAGTCTCATAAGGACATGGGAGTGCTTTTCATCCTGCAAAACAAGCAAATGGACTACAAGGTCTCGCAATTCGCAAGCGTAATCATATTGGACTGTTAAGCCTTAATTGTTTCGGCTGTAATTTCAAAACAACCAACTAACAAGCGTATTGGGGCATCTACAAACGCAGTTGCATCATTTAAGAGTGTACAACTGATGACGCAATGGTGAGTTCACTCTGAAGTACTTTGTGCTGATGTATTTAATCATAAGTACATATAATGACAAATGGTAATCAAAGAACGAAACAAACTAGGATGGTCGAGCTGGGGGTAGAGCAAGAGTAGCGGAACTGGACCGAAGAGGATGGCACGCTAAAACTCGTGGCCTCATGCACCTTATAGGTGTAAAGAACAATAAATCAAGTAAGTCACATAATGACAAAGTACATAAACGTACCTTGTTCAGTTGCGCTTTATGCAGACCCTTCCAGTGATTACTAATTAAACGCCATTTATGTCTTTAATTATTGCTTTATCACGAAAGAAGGGAGGTGATAAGATGGTAGTAGAAATGCTAACATAACCCTTCCTTCGTGAAAAAACAATGCTTAAAGACATATATCATCAGAACATTGCGAACGCCTAGTAACAGCAAGGATTTTAATGCTGTTCAGCATTATTGGCATTTATTAAGCAGAAAGAAAATATAGAGGGAAAAAAACAACCGAAACAAAACAATAAATTCAGGATATCATAATACGAGTGTAGTATCATGAATTCAGAACTGACGCACGCATTTTCATCCAACAAAATACTGAGGCAAGTGGATTAAGACCCGTGTTTCTCCCGGTACCTTTTTATGAACAGACAATCCCCTCCCCATCTTCGTGATGAGTGTTCGATCACTGTTTTGAATACATTTGGTGGGATGATGATGATATTGAAAAAGCCCAATGTATATCCCCCCCCCCTCCTTTCAGCGTAAAACATTTTCTGCTGTTTCTTTTAGAAGTCTTTCTAGAGTATGTTGTTTCTCATCATATTTTAGTTTTCTTTTTTAAGCAAAGGATTGAATCATTTCCTCTTGAGTATAACGTTTTATATTCTGTGATTATTATAATGCTGGGTGTTCGATCACATTTTCGTTATATTTCCATACCTTGACGTCGGATAATATTCTTTTTCGTGATAATCCCACTCACAAAATCCAACAAAAAGCAATCTATAGTCATGTAACTGAGTAATTGGGAAACCTTTCTAAAGATCAAACACAGCTCCCCCCCCCCCACCCCGAAGCCATTTCATGCCTTCAATAAACAGAGTGGTGGTCTCACCTAAAGACATACATAACTTCTTTGTCGCAGTATGTTTCGATCTCCCAGGCTATTTGAGTACTCCTTAACCAACCACACAGCAGCGTGATTGATGAAGTGAAAAAAAGGTTGCTATACACAGTACCGTCAACAGGGTGTAGCATAGAAGCAACCTGCCTCACGCCACGACTTAATAAGGGTGCTAGTTCAGCCATATTGCGGCAGGCGCCGTCGCTACGCTAACAGGAATTGTTAACGTAGCAAATGCGGAAAGAAGTTTTTCCAAGCTTAAACTGATTAAAAATTATTTGCAAACAGCAATGACCCAAGAAAGATTGGTTGGTCTAGCAACTATATCGATAGAGGCGGACATAGCTTATAATTTAAATTTAGAAGAGCTTATAAACAGTTTAATTTGTGCGATATCCCCGTAGAGCAAACATTTAATTAATATTATTATGTAATCGTTAGCCATTAGGAAAAAGAAAACCAGGACGTCCTCTTAAACGATTCAACGATGACTTCTAAGGCCGGAACAGGCCACGCTAGGCCTAAATCCTTGATATGCATGATGATGATGATGATGATGATGTAATCGTTTTGCATTATGTTTCTGTTGTAATAAAAACAAAATAGCAATTGGAGAATTTTCTTATATTTTTGTCTTATAATCCATCAGGGTGCGATCTAATCTGGCAACGACCCTGGTTATACATTATGTAAGATGCTTAAATAAATTTTAACTGATTGGTGTAAGCCATTTAGTTAATTATTTAAACCCTTCTAATTATCGTTATCATTTGCCATATTAATTATCATATTCCAGCCTGTGTGCCGAAATGGTTAGCGTATCTGTTCTCCAACCGACAGGCTACAGATTTGAATCCTGCCGTGGGCATGGATGTTTGTGAATGTTTTTAGGTGGGAGATGAATTTCATTGCCTGGTGTGAGATAAATAAGTCTCTTATTTAGTAATTTATCTAGATATTTTTTTTTTGGGGGGGGGGTACCTATTATAGTTTTTGGGAGTGAAGAAGTGATAGCATCGCTTTCCAGAATTAGTAAGACGATCACAAACATCCTCATGGGAGAATTCGAATTAATAGCCTATTGGTCGAAGAGAGAGTACAGTACACACTAGGCCAACAAGGCAGCCAATTTATTTTGGTATAGCGGATAAAATATCAAATTTAAATAGACAAATTGGCCTGTAAAATTAACCGGAGATGCGAAAAAAATGTTGAACAAGAAATCTACAACAGTCTATATGCAGATGAGTATAAATACGATATTTTGAATAATATTTGAAAAAACGGGGAGGGAACTACACATAATTCCGTATTTTAGCGGAGGGCACAAACTTCACATTAAATCATGCATGATTAATATACACAATTATTTGTCTTACGAATGGGATCTTTTAAAATATTGCACCCTCATCTCGGTAATATGCATTGGTTTTCAATATTTTCTTCTTCTTTTTTTTTTTTCTTATTCCGCCTTTGCCTCACGATGAACCCTCCTTAAAAAAAAAAAAAAAACCTACACTAAAGTGTGATAAATCATGGTATTAGTGCGAGTATTAAAATAAAAAAAAAGTTAAATAAATATATGCAAATCACGCCATAAAATATGGGGATATTTTATATCCTTTGGCATGTCAGTTAAAACCTATTTGTCATTCTTGCATTAGATTTCATTTATGTAAAATCTCACTTGATCCTAGTGGAGATTTTTTTAAAAAAAAAAAAAGAAAAAAAAACTTTGAATTTCTGAAAAGAATATTTCTCATATGGAGGGAGGGGGAGGGTATTGAAAGATTCCTTAATCAGACACCATAAAACCTGGGATAATACGTTAATCACGCCGAAACGGATTCTGAAGACAAGATGACAACTAATATTATGGATTTCGTGAAGGTAATTGACTTGCATCCGGGAAACGCACATTAACCCAATATCTTGGGTAGCGTAGATGTTCGACTACTTCGGAAGTAAACGGATATCACTATAATGGCTTCATTACCAACTGACAACGTGTGGGTATACGAAAATGACTCCCGTCTGGGTAATGCACGACATAATCTCTCCTCTCATTAATAAAATCGTTTCCAAATAGCTGACCACATCACTAAACTGTGGGGGTTTCCAATTAAGGCTTAAAAGCAATACTACATTCAGAAAGCTCTGATATTTTAGGAAGCAGTCATTAATCCGCCATTTACATATGAACGGCTTAATTCCTACGCAAGAAAGTTGTCGATCCATGCTTTCTATCGGAGTGAATGACCGTACAAAACATTGTAAGGATTGCTTTGTAATCATTCAAATCGTCTCGTTGCTTATCACGAATAATAAATGGTACATTTAAAAGCCTCCTCGTCAGCGCAAAGCGATTGCGACAACGTTTTGGAGTTATATAAAAATCCAGATTCAAATCCCTTTCTAGGATGCGAAGAACTTTTATAAGAGCTATTCAACTGAAGGTAAATTAGTAGGTATCATACGAGGGCGAAGGAATGCTTCACTTGGCAACCCCCCCCCCCCTAATTTTGGCGTAATCTTAAAATAAACAACAACACTTAACGAATCATCCTGTAGTTCATTTTTTTCGTCCTTTTCTTTTTTTTTCCTGCTTTTTAAACTTATTTAAAGTACAGAATTCAATTTAAGTAATTTTATCCTTTTTCGTCCATTAACACTTAAATAAAAGTAAATTCTGTGTTCCATCTCTACACATTATTTTCCTGTTTAACGAGTAACTCCGATCACACGTTTCTTGCATCTCATCACCCCCCCCCCCTTCTCTCTAGTACGCACTTTCTGTAAGGCCTCCGTCTCTTTTTATTATTTTTTTTTTTTTTCAGGTACTATCTTTCTCTTTCACCAAAGAATTTTCAAGAATGCAATGCTTCATTTCCTCTCAGCCATCGACTTTATATTCCATTAAGACTTGTTACCATGGTAACCCAGGTTTCTCGTAAGAATCTGCTAGTGTAAAAGTTACATTTATTTTCTCCCTCGCGCAACTGCTGATAGACTTTAGTGGCATTAAAAAAGAAGGGAAAAAAAAAGAAGAAAAAGAAAGAAAGGCAAAAAGGGAAGAGAGTTCGTTTTTGGTTTTTCGTTGATTGGAAGGATGTGCTCAAGCACAGGTAGTGAGAACAAGGCTATTTGTAAGGTGTGGAGAAAGGAGACACCCGAACAATTTTAACGCTGTTTATCTGTTCAAGTGACTGAGAATTACCTACAGAGCAGTCACTTGAGAGAGCTAGCTTTTATGACGTGTTAAAAGACAACTTTAGGATTGTTACAACATTATGGGGAAAAATTTGTCGACATCGTTAGGTTAACACAGCCCAAAGCCAATGAGATATTCATAAAAGGTATCTCGCTGAACAGAAGCAAAAAACAGAGTTGGTTAACGTATCAATACTTCACATTTTTTGTGGTGATAACCGATTAAACTTGGTTTGAATTACTGCCAACGCAACAAAGGCTGTGAGGTAAGTATAATTATGTCTATTAATTGTATCTATTCCACAGCCGATCTGCCTATTTTGAGAGATGAATAAACTTCCATCTTCGTATGAGACCGTCTAATTCACTTTTAGTTGAAAAAAAAGGCTGTTATAAAGAGATTCCTGATGTTCATTCAATATCAGATGATGGATATTAAATATCCATCATCTTTTATACAACCAAATAAAAATGAAACTAGGAAGTTCCAAAATGGTACCAGAGTTCATGAGAATATAACCTTCGATATAGGCGTCGCGTTGCACTTGTACCACTTATAAGTCACTAACTCTTCCCAGGAGCCCGTACATATAAGTCTTTTATTAGTGCAATGAGCGAGTTCACTGGTCTGACAATATTTCGAACCGTTGATTCTCATCAGAGACCAGGCAGAAACCTAAGAGGACAAGAATCCGCTATTTCCATCCATCCGTCTAAGACAGATGGACGGAATTTAAGTCCCCTATTTAAGGGACTCAGTTTCCCTAAATAGAGGACGGATTGAGTCCGCTATTTAGGGACTTGAAGCAATTTAATTCAGCTGGCTTGTCATTTCTCTGCTGCATCCCTCTAAGAATAAGTAAGCTTCCGAGAAAAGAGATCCTCCACCTCCGTATGAGATTGGATAACTCACCACTTGATTGAAAAGACCTGATTAAGATCCACGTCATAGACGGGAGTTGAACTCGGGTCTGTTCAACCAAAGGATTCTCCTATAGCAACTGATCTACGGGAGCTCCTTAATTCCCACTATTTCAATACCACGGAAGTCCCACGTTAGTATCATGTCTCTGGTTTCCGCACTGTCAGGCTAGGGAAACTTACTGCACTAATAAAACGCGAATATAACTCGTGAGAAGAATTTGTGCCTTTTAAGTAGTGCAGGTTCAAAGCAAATTCTATGCTTAAGGTTATATGCTGCTAAACTCTCTGAAAAAAAAAAATTCAAAACTTGCAAGTTCCTTTTTTTTATTTATTTGGCTATAAAACGATAGGGGATCTTTAATTCCTCAATTAAGGTGTTACTTAATTTGCCAAAATGAAACCTTTCTGGCTCAATATCCGGATGTGATATTATTAAATGTAATAATATAATACAACGAAAGTATGAAACAGATAATAAGTAGTTATAAAAAGTTATACGAAAAATCAAAATATATGAAAAAACAATTAATTAATATAATTTCCTAACTTAGTTTTATATAATTTTAAACAGCGAATTACAATTTTAAATATGTAAATTAATATATATATATATATATATATATATATATAAATAACCTTAAACTTTGAAACGCAATAGATCTTGAAAAATGTTCTTGTATGGCAGAGTAATACATATTAACATAATCTCTATTTCTAATCATGATCAGCACGAAAAGAAGTTCATGCTGATATTAAACTCAAGTTTTGTAAATGTTTTCACTGTTAAGAGAACGATGCCTTTGCTTACAAATGGGTTCAAATCCCGGAAAGAATTCGATAAACCTTGATAAGGCCTTTTCAATGGAAGGTCAGTTAGTCGGTCTCAGGTGGAAGGGCTATATTTTTTATTCCGGATTTCATCTAACAAAACACACAAATCAGCCAGAAGAACACGAGCGATTAACGCACATACATTCAGATACTACGGCCGTTTATCAAATGTTTTGTGAGATGCTTCTAATAACCCAGCATTTTTCAATTATAGTAAAACACCAATGAAATTTGCTGTTAAGATAACGCTCGTTAATATGAAAATCTTTCTTAAAAATAAAAAAGCAAGCTATAAATTAAAAAGAAATGAAGCAAGCTACTTCTGTCTTATTTTAGTCAGAAATATTCTACACTAATGTGTAATAGATCAAAACCTGAAGAGCAAGGCAAGTACTTTTTTATTGCGAAAAGAAGTACTTCGCTTGTGAATTAGTACTTTTGTTTTTCTACATTTTTATCCACTAAGTTGTTTTAGTATCAAGCGTGTAGCAATTTGGCAAAATTATTGACGAGACAAATTTAGTCTTCCTGAAACTGCTAACGTTTGTAAATAACAATAATAAAGAAGCGTATCTCTTTCCCCCTCCTCCCCCAAGGGTGTTATTGAAGACTGACTTGCCTCATTTTCTCCAGTTTATTTTCGTGGCATCTCTTCCATTGTCTCTTAGAAAGAGGATTACGGTAAGTTAAGATGATTGCTCACTAGAGGGCACGACAGGTTAATGTATATCTTCCAGGGGAAATTATTGCCCTCATTTTCATTGTTAATCCTATAATTCTGTTATGTATCGGTAAAGGCTGAGACCTAAATGGGTCGAAATATCACTTAATGATCCTTTTCTAATCCTGAATTATGTGTTGCTAATCTGGTAATCCTGAAATGAATCAACCAAGTCGAATCTAAGTTACAACAGTCATCTGTTTTTGTTAACAGGACTTCATTAAAATCTAATGAGGTTCAATAATTCTTATGCAATACTACAAGAAGACTACATTAGATATGTAAAACAAATTTAAAATTACCATTTAAAATAGTCTACGAACTATATTGTATCTATAGCTTTGTAACTTCTGTTTTTGATTCTCAAGTAATCAAAAATGAAATATGAGCCGATTTGAACAGACTAGAATTTCATCAATTGTGGTGTCCACTATTTTCACTATTAATTAATTAGTAAAGACTACCTTAAACATTTAAACCATCTTTACATACCACTCGTGGAGTATTTAACTGCAACACATCGAATCATCCACATTGAAATGGAATATAAAACATAATAATACGCGAGTGAAACCAAGAGTAAAAGATGTTCACAGGTAAAAACATAGATATGATTTTCATACGTATCCTAACAAAAAATATGGATTAATCTTCGAGATACCAAATATTATATGACAAATTTCAACTAATCCACTTCTCCACACTAATACGAATAGCTTTAAAAACAAATAAATCTTTTGCAATCCAACTAATCTTAATCAACGTCATATTCGAATTAGCAGAAGTCTTCTAACTTCATCAAACACATGCCTACTCATGTGTTTGATGATTCCAGCAAAATAGAAATTTACTAGTTTGAAATGCCTTAACAGTGAATTCGGTCATTTGTTTTATTTTAATGTGGCATGTTGAGCTTATTAAGTTAGTTATGGCCTAAAGAAGGAAAGTCGAAACATTTGACAAAAAAGTCAGATGCAACACATATTACAGGTCGAAAAACTTGACTTGTAATGTCAAATTATTATTATTATTATTACGTAACACCTCCAGGGAGTCCAAAGACTCATCGAGGGAGGGCACCTACTCTACAACTCTCTGTCTCCACCAATCATCCAACCACAACTACCCTCATCATCTACACTATCGCCATCTACCGCCGACCACCACTACTAGTATTTTTACAGACAATCCCAAACATCCATGCTCACGGCGGGATTCGAACGCGCAGACTTTTGGCTGGAGAGCGGATACGCTAACCACTCGGCCAACCAGGCCGGCAATTAGTTTAATTAATTTAAATAATTATTTTAATTAGTTAATTATACGGAATGTTTAGCCATAATGATTGACACAATAAAGTGTATTATATCCATAACTACATAATCTGCACGTACCATTTCCCAAAACGTATTAGAGTGAGAATTTAGTAACCTAATATACGTCCAGCAAAACTGTGTGTTGTGGAACATGATGCATAAGATATGAATATGTCGTGAATGGTATTACTATGATACTGGATCGTCAATAGCACAAACGAGGCTGTAGATAAATATGATCTCTATCCCTTTCAAGTGATTATTATTATTATTATTATTATTATTATTATTATTATTTCGATGCTCCCATATTTTAAGTTGTAAAGTAGATCTTTTCTTGTGAATTAAAATTTAAAGTACATCAGTGAACTCCGTTCTTCAAGACGAACATATAGATGTAAAAATTGTAAGTATCTGTTAAGTAATAAGTAAAATATAAGTATTCAAAGTTCGAAGTATACGTTGGTCAACTACGCGAGAAGAGAACAAAGGAAGACGCCATATTAGAAATTACAGCAAGATCGTCAAACAAGAAATATGAAGTGCTACAAATGCCAAGAAGACCTAACGGGGGAAGAAAACCACGTAGCATATAGGAACTGCCAAAGAAACATGCATTTTTTATGTTCAGGATTGTCTGAGACTACTTGGCAGCGAAAATCAAACAAGAATCGTGACGAGTGGAAGTGTCCCCATTGCAGAGACAACAAAGGAATGTCGCCTTCGACCGCAGGCGGAAAACAGCCAATGCAGAAAACAACCGCAGGCAGTAAACAGCTATCAACAACAGAAGGAATTAAAAACAAAGAAAACGACAACGGAAACCCAGGTGAGCCAACTTTAAATGCATTACTAGAAAATAGATTACAAAACCTAAAAGACTGTTTAATCGATTTTGTTGGAGAACTATTTCAAAAACATACCGCACAAATTACAGAAAAATTCAACCAATATGAGGAATTTATTAAATTTAATAATAACTCGGTAAAAGGTATGTTACAGACCGTTAGAGAAATTAAAAACTGCGTTCAAAGAGCTAACTGAAAGACAGCATAATTTAATTAAAGAGACAACGGACCTACGGCAAGAACTAAACTCTTTAAAGCAACAGTACGAGCTCTCAAACCAACAGCAGCACAAAAATGACCTCCTCATAAATGGTCTCCCAGAAAGGAATATCTAAGAGACACTGTAATACAACTAAGCCAAAAAATCGGCTCTCCCATTGAATCAAGAGACATCTAGTCAGTGCATCGGTTACCACAAAAAAGGAAAAGAGAAAATAATACCCGTCCTTCTCCCGTCGTAGTGCGACTCACCAACAGCCTAACAAAAACTACACTTATAAAAGCTAGCAGGATTAAAAATCCAGTAGTAAAGGATCTGAAAGGAGACCACGACAATACCCCAATATACTTGTCTGAATACCTTACGCCATATTATCAGAAAATATTCTACCAAGCAAGGAAAGTAAAAACAGAAAACAATTACCAGTTTATATGGATAAGAGACAGCAAAATATTCCTTAGAAAGACACAAGACGCAAAACCAATCGAAATAAAATCCGTAGATGACCTCAACAGGCTGTCACATTGAAAGGAATATTGACAACTCGTAAAGAAGGAACAGCACACCAACCAACATGAATGCAGACTATCAAGCAGACGTAATCACCCCGGAACATGATAATTGCCACATTCTGAAATCAATAACAGAATGGAAACAACTGACAATCCCCAAAAAAGGACTATCTATTCTCCACATCAACATCAGAAGCATTCAAAAATACTGGCTGACCCTGCAAGCTTATCTGAAGGAAGATATGGACGAAATAGACATTTTAATACTGACTGAAGTATCTACGACAAACGAAGAGGCATCCTCCTACCAAATGCTACACTTCCAACAACACAAACACTGCAGACAAACAAAACGAGGCGATGGTATAATAATATTTACCAAACATAAACTAGAAGTAACAGAAATAAACTATAAATTAGAATACGCAGAAAACATATGCATCGAAATTAAAAACATCAAACAAGAAAACTCCCTGATATTAAACGCAATATACAGACCACCCAACTTAAGCACCACAAAATTCCTAGAAGAACTAAACAGATGGCTTTCAGCTACGAAAGTAGGCATCTCAAAAATACTTGATAATAATAGGAGACATTAATATAAACATTAGGAGCATAAATAACAACACAGAACAATACCTAGACCTATTATCGGCATATAACATAACCCCATCCATACAGTCGTATACACGAGAAGAGATAGTCGGAAACACAACAACCTCAACCTGCATTGATCATATAAATATAAGGGCCCCCTCCAAACAGCCACACAGCAGCCGTCATAACATGCAAACTAGCAGACCATTATTTCACAGCATTGCAGTTACACACTGAACCAGAACCCATAAAAATCACTGAGACTACAAAACAGTATCATAGCATTGTAAACGAAGCAATAGTGAACGATGAAATCAGAAAAACAGACTGGATGCAGATAGCATCTTTAGACTCTGCTGAAGGTGTATATAATAATCTTAAACTTGCATTTAACAAAATATATAACAAAGCATTAACAAAAATAAAAATACGCCCCCAAACGAAACAAAATCCATGGATAACAGACAACATACTAACAGACATACAAAGAAAAGATGTCCTATGGAAACAACTTAAGAAGTCGCCGAACAATATTGCTTTAAAAGCTGAATACAAAAGAAAACGGAATCTCCTAACAACTCAGATTAGAACGGCAAAAAGAAACTATTACAACAACAAATTAACAATAGCTCAGAATGACATAAAGGAAACCTGGCACCTGATTAATGAAATGCTGGACAATATACACAGAACCACAGCCTCAGAAACAATAAAACACAGCTTTGCCTGCGATGCCAAATCCCTCAAACAGTTGGCAAACAACTTTAATCAGCACTTCGTGAACTCTGTCCAAAAGCTACAAGAAACAACCTTTCCTCACATAAACGAACATTCTCCACTAAGTCCACGAGCAACCCAGTCGATGTGGTTCCCCACAGTAACAAAAGAAGAACTATTACTGGCAATTCAACAAATTAATCCTAACAAAGGACCGGGGATAGACGGAATCAGACCAAAAGACATCAAGAAACACTCAACCGACCTACTTCCAGTTATACAAAAACTGTTAAATAAAATCTTCGAAACGGGACACATACCTGAAACACTGAAGACTGCATTAATCACACCCATACACAAACAGGGAAAAAGAAACATAATAAGTAATTACAGATCCATCGCCACGCTGCCTGTAATCAACCAAATCATGGAGCGCATCGTACATCAGAAACTCTCCACATACGTTGAAAAATTTCAAATCATACCCAAAACACAATATGGCTTTCAAAAAAATAAAGGAACAGCAACACTCCTGGAAGATTTCACGATCTAATAAACGCTGCATTGGATAAAAACAGAATAACATTAGTGGTATTCATTGACCTAACAAAAGCATTTGACACACTAACACATAAAACCTTGTTAACGAAACTTACCCATATCGGAATTGGAGGTCGTCTACTCCAGTGGTTTAAAGCATACACGAAAAACAGAAAGCACATCACACGTATAGGATCAGCATACAGCAAAGAGGTACATGTAACCTTGAAGTACCGCAAGGAGCTGTCCTATCTCCCATTCTATTTAACATATACACACACGACATAAGCCAACTCCCCTTAAAAAGTAAAATCTTCCAGTATGCAGACGACACTGCCATAGTATCCATTCACAACACTGCAAAAATCGCTTACAAAAATATGCAACACGACATCAATCAAATCACTAACTGGTTAACCGAAAACGGCATATATATAAACCCTGGAAAAACAAAGCTAATGATATTCAAAAACCCCCAAACCCTGCCCATAGAAACTAAATATCTCACTATCAAACATTCATCCTCCTATACACAAAGTGCAGAACCTAAAATCACAACCATCCCACAGGTGAAAACAACACGCTATCTTGGACTTCACTTCGATGCTGATCAAAGCTGGAATAGCCATACAAACTACCTACATACCAAGCATAGGATAATAGCAAGCAAACTATACATATTAAAAGACATTGCCCCAACCCACATAAAAATACTAATCTATAAAGCATTATGTGAAAACATTTTAAGATATGCAATCACATCATACGCATTCTGCGCAGACTACAGACTTAACAGGCTACAATGTTTGCAAGATAAAATGATAAAACTGATATTCTGGGAACAACCCACTCTTATGCAGGAAGCACAGACAAAACACAAAATATTTAAGGTGAAACATTTATGCCACTACACAATCATGTTAAAACACTACTACAGCCCAACATATAGAGTAACCAGAACAACATATCAAATAACAAGACCACAGTCAACAAACTACATAACATATAAGTACAACAATCAGCACGGCAAAGCCACCCGAAACTTCTACGTACCTGACATGATAAACAAACTGCCGTTCGACAACAGAAACCTAGGAACATACAGAGAGCTGAAACAGGCACTATATAAATATTATAGCGAGAATGAAAATTAGAGCAATTCCTGTTTCTCTCTCCCCCACCACACATGCACACACAAACACAAACCTATGACAACCCCCCTCTCAAAAACTATCACTACAAGAACACAAAGAAACAAACACACCATGTCTAAATCCAACCCTATTTGCACAAAAAAAAGAAAAAAAGAAAAAAAAAGTTAAACTGTAATAGCAGTCGAAGTCTTCCAAGCACGTACCAACAAACAGTAAAATCAACACCTGGCTTGTGACCAGTATAGGAACACAACCATGAAACCATCACCCTCTGTCATCTATTATCTTCCTCAGATAAGCTCAGCTAAGCTTCGAGGAAGAAAATTATTAACTTGCAAGTATCTGTTATTCATAATTGTAATGCGTTATAAATATTATATATATATATATATATATATATATATATATATATATATATATATATATATATATATATATATATATATATATATATATATATATAATTACTACAGCAACTATGTATGCAATTCATCTGAGACATAAAAAAATAATGATAAATAAATAAATAAAATAAATCATTATTATTATTATTATTATTATTATTATTATTATTCCCACATATTTGCCAATAAAACTTGTTTTACAAGGCAGGTGAGTGGACAATCAATGAAATGCAGAGAATGACTTCGTTTACGATGGATGAGCAAACACAAAGAAAAATATCGAATGAACAATCGAAAATAAACACCAATGTATTAGGCGTAATTAGCTGTGAATGCCATTAAGTAGTGTTAATAGGGCTATTATTCATTAGGAAAGGCCAAAATTGTTCGTTATAGCGAAAATAACAAAATAATTCTCTCATTGTGACAACTGAAAATTCTTTCTACATTTAACATTACTTTATTGGCCTGCAGTGGCACAGCTCTTCGTCACATGCAATCAAGTCATGTCTGACTCTTCCTCTTCACTTAATAAAATTTGGCTACTTTCTAAAATATACAGATTTCTGTTGACAATAGTTATTGAAAAGAATACAGTGGTTATTTCACTAATTTTACTGTATGCAACCAAGCAGGGATTATTATTATTATTATTATTCAAATGCATTACTGGAATTCCAAATGATAAGTTTTATTTTTAAAGTTGTGTGTGTGTGTGTGTGTGTGAGAGAGAGAGAGAGAGAGAGAGAGAGAGAGAGAGTTGTAGAGTGAGTATGCGCACTGTGAGATGAAAGCTAATATCTTCATAAATGATCAAACTGCTCAACAAAAAGAATGATAAACAAATAAATTCATTTTGTTAAATGAATGCGAAAAGTACCATTATTATGTTTTGCTTCATTAAGGTTCAACTATCCGAAAATGTTTCTTGCTGAGCTATTATATTTAATAAATGAGTTCTTTATTTAAAAGCAAAAAAACATAACAATCTGTTAAATAAACTTAGTGATGTCTTAATTAGAAAATGCAATTAAGCTGGCAGAATTCTTATAAAAGTAAAATGCTAATTGTCAGAAAATATTCTCTCTCTCTCTCTTTCTCTCTCTCTCTCTCTCTCTCTCTCTCTCACACACACACACACACACACACACACACACACACACACACACACACACACACACACACACACACACACACACACAGACACACACACACACACACTGTGTAGGGTTATTCACAGATTTCCTATGCCTATGCATTTGTACAACGTTTTAATCCTGTATTTTATTATAGAATTAAGCCTACATTTTATAAATAAATTAGTTTCGAAAAATCTGGAACAGATAATCTAATTATGGTTTAAAAAAATACCATTAAGATAGCTAAAACAGCAGTTTCTATTTTGCTCATCAACCACAATTTATGATCGAATTAAAAAAAAAAGTAAGTCCCCAAAAAAGCAAATATTTGGACAAATTGAGTGAATTAATTTGTATTTTACTTTTGTTAAGAAGAGTACGAAAAAAGGCATTTGTAACGAAAAGTAATCAGTCTAAAGATCAACAGCTTGCTTGATAACTCAAAAAACTGTCGAGAACATAATTAGTTAATCACCTTCACTCCTAATGGAGTTGAAAGTCTGAACAAACCACTTCTCATTTCACTCGACTCATTGGCTATTTCATCATGACCGGTGATGTTCGCTCTTTTCCAGCAGTCATTCAACATTGCGCACCCTTTCACGTACTTCCTGTCCTCCCTTATCTTTTCGTTTCAGGTGGATTCTGGTCTATATCCCGTTTCCCCTAAATGCATGGCTTCTCCATCTTCATTTCCTTCTCTTAATGGCCACTCGTTCCTCTTCTTGATTTCATCTTTAATGTCGTTTCTCTGATACGATTAGCTGTCATATCCTCTAAATCTCTCTCTTTCTAGACTACCTCTTCATAAATAACATCGTCATCATCATCATTATATCAAAACTTAACAGAAATGTGATGATGATGATTCATAATTTTGTATTTGAATATTTTCTGAGACTCTGCTGTAAAACAACGCTATTTACATAAATGTGTAAAATGATATTTCACACACGTATAAAGATTTTAATTAGCATCACGAGTAAACGGTTTCGTCTGTTACGTGTATTGACTATGAAATATCCGTAGTTGCATTATGATGCACGGTTTTTATTATAAAGTTTATTCTATCAAGGAGATGGCCCTTCAGCGAATTTATGATGCAGTAAATTATGATTGTCCAATGTGTTTTCCCATATAAAGCATAATGTTACAGTGTTCGTAATACAGCGCCATTCAGGTGATGTGACCAACGGTAATTTTGGTAAATCTTCCTTATACGACTTTTCTTTATATCTTCTGCATAATTGAGTTTATATTTTAAAATTTCATAAAAAGCCCAACAGTTTGCCTATTAACTAGAAACAGAGGCAAATACAATTTAGTTGTATTAAAATAAGAACATGAGAAAATAATTAAAATGGATAATATTATGGATCCAGCTATATTTTATAGCCAAATCTTAAAAAAAAAAAAAATTGAAAACGAATCAGAAACTTATTAAAATGAGAAAGTAATATTACTAAGAAATTAAAAAAAAATTACAAATTCATAAACTGAATATAATGTTCCTCCACACCATATGTGTGGCGCTTCAATCGCTCCTAATATTATTGAAATATTACAAATTACGTCACTTAACCCTAAAGCAAATTCTCGGTAATTTTTGAGTCCAATTTTAAAAAAAAAACATCATTCCCAAATATAAATAGTATTTTTAGTTGTATTTCATCTCTAGACAGCATTCCTACAGAAATTAATATACAAACAGGCGAAATATTAGTAAAAAGTAATCGTGTTCGTCTTGGATAGAATTCCTTGGATTTTATTATTTTACGTTGGAATAGTTAATATAAGGTGCGATTGTATTTCCTATTGTTTTTATAATTTTTGATCAAAAGATGTGCACGAAATATAAAATATTAATATTTTATTATCAAGGAGGCAAATGAATGCTTCGGTAGCCCTTGAAAAGAGGAATATAAGGATCTTCGAAGAACTTATCTTTTAAGTACATTAATACTAAAGCAACTCATGCCAAAGGTTATCGCAAGCTTCATAAGATATTGATCAATTGCGAAAATAAGTTTCAAATTAAAAAAAAATATCCTTCTTTTGAATTTTCAAACCAAGAAGACACCAGTATAGGTCCTTACTTCAACAACTAAGAATATTTATTTGTTTACTTATTTATGTAATGGATGCTTGCAATGAACTTAACAGGCATGTCAAACACGTGGACCAGATCGTTGACCATCTGTTGCCTATTTTCAATGTAAGAAGTGTCCGCGCGGTTAGCCTAGTGGCTCTGCGTATGTAACTACCAGTTATGAGATTCCCTGTTTATAAGTAAAGGAAGTCAAGGCATTTTAAGAGCACAGTAATGTAACAACTACATTATAACATGATGATATAATATAAAATGAAACTTCGATTGAAATAATGGTATAACAATTTTATATATATTGTATATATAATTCATTATGATGTAAATAATTGCAAAAGTTGATAATAAAGTTGTTAAAAAAAAAAAGTTAGCCTAGTGGCTTTGCGCTTCGCAACCATATGCCTGGGGAAGGAGTGTCCTAGGTTCGATTCCCGTCAACGATGTGAAGGGCTGAAGGATTTTCCTCAGCCATAGGCAAGTTAGCCGGTCTTGGGCGTGGACAGCAGGGTTTTTTCCGCCGGTTTATCTGGGTTTTTTTCATCCCGCAAGCAGGCAAACCGGTCTGAGGACACACGGATTACAGTCAGAAATACTGACCCAGCCATAGGTCTGATTCGTCAGCCTATGCCGGTTCCTGAGCCCGGAAAAAATTTGGGGGGACTAGATGGTACCGCGAACTCCCGTAAAAAGGGGGGAACGCAGTATTTTAATGTAAGAAGTCAATTAAAAAATAAAGACAATTTTCATATAAGCTGATCATGGAGGGGGAGTTTAGTCGTTTACTCGAAATGATTATAACCCTTCAAGTGTTATATTTTTAAACTAATATTTGTTTTTTGAGTTTCAAAATCTATATTACTTTTATCTAGCTTAGGCTGAAACTTGTGACCACGAGCGGCTTTTGTGTTGCCCTGGTCATTCTTTTAATAAATATCGCAATTCATTTCGTATATATAGAGAGGAATACATGCACATCAATGAAATTTAAGGTCAAAATCTCTGAGTGAAACCCACATAAACCTGTACGGAATACGGCCTGAAAACAGATTTGATTTACTAATCTTCGGCTTTACGCCCAAAGAACGCATAATTAAAATATAAAAGAATAATGAGATTAGCAATTTGCCTGTTTCAGATGTTATAACCTTTCTGTCGATTTTCATTTTTTTAAAATATATTTGACGGATAGAATTCCTTCAGGAAATCGACAATCCGATTTAAAATAAGCCTGAAATAAAGCACAACAACCAACACATAAAAAGAACAAATAATTAATACGATATTTTAAATCGCAATGATGACGTTTCCTAATTAAAAGTCTCTGTATAATATATAAACGCAATTCTCATCTGGCAAATGAATCAAAGGTTTGTCTCAAATTTCTGTTACGCATACGTCATTAATAGTTAATATTTTATTAGGAGAAAATGTTCAGCGAAACGTATTTTCCAATCGCAACAACTTTGAAATAAAGAAAGCAGTTCCTATTTCAGTTATTAATAAATAACTTCTAATCCTATTAAAAGAAAAAACTAAATTAAGACAGATTAAAATGTCTTTGTAAATTACTTCAGAATTATCCAAGTTCGTTACGATTCTAATGGCGTTAATAACGAATTATATCAGTTCCCAACTGGTATAATTCGTTAACTTAAGATCTTTGTGTATCTTTATAACTAATCTTAAAATTGTAATCCTTAAAGGAGGGGGAAAAAAAAGAAATATTCAAGGTGCTTAGTCTATAAAATTTTCTTATGTAAAAGAATATATTCTTAATGTTTCGTATCGAATGTCGAGGGAGCAAAGAAATGAAAAAAAGGTGACGATGCCTGCTCTTAGGGTGTCTTGTGCATGCTGGATCTCTATTACGAGTTTGAATATAAAATTGTTGAGGCAATCTTTGGACCTCTGACGTTATTCGCATACAAAGTAGTCTGGCAGGGACAACAACAGGGCATGACGAGAGAGATGATCATATAATACCAATGCAAGTGTATGAGAGGTTCCTACATCATAAAATGCAAATACCGAGGATGGGGGGGGAAAAAGTTAAGAGAAAGAAAACAGAATAAGTAGAAAAGCAGCTTCCCGTGTGAAAGTAAGAAAAATCAATACGTAGATCGGCCGAAAGTTGCTTGGCGACGTAAAACATTTTAGGAGAACTTGGCAAGAAAATAGAAAATTCAGTTTTGAAGTGATTTCATTTTTTGACCATTTTCGTCGGCAAGAAAAGATGAAGGAAATTTTTGGAAGCACCTGCAACCTTTCTTGGGATAATTCGTAGTCCATGTTGACTTGCAAAACGGCTCCATTAATTTTCATGGGACGCCACATAACGGAGATTACTTGGCTGGGATCGAAGTCTAAACCACACCCCGACGACCGGTACAAAATAAAAGAAAATTTAGTGGCAATTCAGAATAATTGAAGTTCTCACCAAGCAAAACTAAGTAAAGAAAACAGAAGGAAATATTTTTCATTACTAGAGTAAAGAAGCAGTTTAAGAAACGGGAAAAAAAAGTTAAAGAAAATAACTTCATTAATTTGAAGAGACATTTACGACAGGCGCTATTAGAGATATCAAAAAGGAAGTTAATTCGTAGTAATAAACAATTCCGGTCGTGTATTAGAACGAAAATACTAAACTGTGTTCAAAAAAGGAAGTTTTTTTTATAAAAAAAAAATTGGTTTAATTAATGTAAGCGACTGAAATAAATTCCACTGCATTTAATGTATCGCGTGGCTAATAATTATAGTCAAACTCTAGCGTCACTAAAAATGCTTAATGAGACTGCTTGAGCATTGAAAAAACGTATTTGTAGCTATGAAGAAAAAGCATATTGTCAGGGTCCATTGTTACCGCTGAAGAAAAACCTCTGCGTTGCTCATGTAATGGTAAATGAATTATTCAAAAAGCCCTCAGTATGGAAACACACAGGAAATGCATCCAGTAGTCTAAATATACTACCAAACTCCAGATCGGCACTGAGTTTTAAGATTTTTCTTTTCCTGTCCGACACAGGATGATCGTTAGGTTTGTGTCTTCCTAGTTGAAGAAAATTCGTACAATTGGAAGCACATTTTTTCTGCATTTATTATGTCGTCTAGGATCAGCCTTCTGTTGAGACACAAAGCAAGGAAGTTCTCCTTTGTTTTTTTACTACTTCTCGCAATCCTAGCGATAAATTTTGAATGAATTTTCTATTTTCCACAAAAATATTCCAGACAGATTCTGGATTTATCAAAGTTCGTATAAGAGAGAGAGAGAGAGAGAGAGAGAGAGTCATACATAATGCTAAGGGTAAGTTGGCCAATTTGAGACTAAGGTGGTCGATTCCCCGCCGGAAACTAAGATTTCTCCTTCCATAAAATAGACAAACCGACCTATGAACACAAAGTAATACGCTAGCCAGCTAGTTTCAGCTGTCTCTACATTAACTCTACATAACTAAACCCGAGAATATTTACAGTGATTTTAGAAACTGAAAAAAAAAAAACCCACAGGTTTAAAAAAAAAACTCTAGAAAATGTGAAAAATCATCCGGTCTGTCATAAACATAATAATGATAAACCAGCAACTGTCCCTGTTAAATGGAAAACATAATTTCAGGATTAATTCAGGGTTGACCAAGGTTTTTCAATCTCGACAATGGATCGTACATAGCGTTCTATGTACGATCGGTGGGGGGAAAAAAGGTAGGGTTTTTTTTTTTTTTTCATCCGCAAACCCGGAAACATTGCCCCCCGGAACAAGGATTAGGAGACAGGAATATAGCGTAAAATTCATATTAAGCGAAACAATGTGGACTGAGATCACATTGAAACTAAAATCGGACTATTAGCTAATAGACAGATCGAAGTTTTATTATGCATGAACGTAGGCACTGGAAGGGATAAAGGCCTGATAGGAAAAAAGCCACAATACATGAAAAAATGAGGCGTGTACGCGCGCGCGCGCGCGCGCGAGCGCACACGCACACGCGCGCGCACACACACACACACACACACACACACACACACACACACACACACACACACACACACACACACACACACACACACACACACACAACTTGAAATTAAACAACACTCATCACCCTGAAGGAGCCTCCGTAGCTCAGTCAGTATAGACGAAGCTTTTTGGTCGGAAAGACCCATGGAGTTCAATTCCAATAATATCAGTGACGTGAGGAACCTTTATCTGGTCTCTTTCGACTAAAGGTGAGTTAGCCGGTTTCATACGGAGGTAGGGGGAAGGGATTTCAAAGGAAACTTGGTTTTTTCGTTCCCCAGAACAGGCAAACCGGCCCGTGAACACACATGGCGCCATATGGCGGTCTCGAGCCTGGATAAAATTGGGGGGGGGGGGGGGGAAGCAAAGGTGCACTAACCTGTAGAAATCTCACTAGGAACACTTTGTGGGCAATGCCTACAAAAGTCAACTAGGGTCGGAAACGACTGAAAGGGAAAAACCACCACCACCCTGAAGAACCTCTTTATAGTCAATATGGAATAAAGTACGCCTCATACTCAAGCAAAACTAGAGTGACGGATGCTTCGTTGTTTTTCTAAATCAAAAAGGAAGTACACACATTGAGTACATTCCATGAAGACAAGCCATTAACTACTAACATTTATACTTGGAAGGTTTAAAACAGTGACTTGTAAACAGCCACAAAATCTAAATATCTGGTAAGTGAAAACGTCAACATGACAATTCTCCTTCATATCCATCCGAACTTGTGCTGCGGTTTTTGAAGAAATGCGAGTATCTGTCGGTGCCAAAAGACCTCAGGGTTACCTAGATATTGCAGTACTTAAAATACGACGGACTTGATCCAAAAGCCAGTTTTATCGTCTTTATTAATACATTTGTTTGTTTCACTGACCTGACAGTGGAAGTTACTTTCCGAAATAGTTCGACTGCTTCGTCATATAAACTATAAAAAACCCTAAAGTTCATTTGACGGAAAGTTAAGACATGTGAAGGAATAAACAGTGATCACCAAAGACGTTTCAATTAAAGCGAATAACACGACTAAAAATCCGACACTCCTGAAAGTAAAGAAGTTGTAGAATAAGCGTCAAGAAAATTCATCTGTGAAAAGAAAAAAAAAAAGCATTAAAATTAATAAGGAAACGAATAATATCATTTTCCGCACCGAATCTGAACAAAATTCTACGGAGATAACAACATTTCATGCAAACCAGCACCGAATGGAAAATGCATCCCACTACAAACATTCCTTCCGTAAGCATTTAAAAAAAATCATATTTGAGCAACATTGGAATGGAGCCAAAGCAATTAGTTTAGTCAGTCTTTTGCTGTATATCAAAAAAATACGTCAGAACATCAAACATAGAGAAAAATGGTCGACGAAGGCAGAAACTTTTAAATAAAAAGTGTTTTTCGATTGAATAGAGCGTGTTTGATGTTCGCATATTTACATTTGAAAACCAGATTATTATTGAGTGCATTCGAATAATTTGTCATTGGAAATATTTTTTTCCCTAAGCTCCTGACAACATAAAGGGGGCGTTGCAATCGACGAATCTATCCTGTAATTATGCTATTGGCAGTGGAAACGTCCTTTTTTTTTTCCCTTCCTTTCTTTTCTGATGGACCTCCATCTATTCTTAATGTATACAATAAGTACATTACAGAACCATTCTAGATTCCATTTTCGTACCCATTGGCGCCCTTATCGAAGAAAAATCCTTCTGAATCTCTTCTTATATAGAATCTTACGCTTTTATTGTTGGCTAATGGAGACCGTGTGGCCAAAATGTCCTCCAAAAACTGTCACCTTTTCTTGGTCATTAGAGATTTTTTTTTTTTTTTTATACGACATCAGTCCACCAATGACCGCCATTCAGGTTAATGTTCTTGCAGCTTTCTCTCCTTTTTTTTTTTTTTGTCTCCCTTTTCGATGCAATCTTAAGACTAATATTAGAACTTTCGTAATGTCGTGCACAGAGTTGGTTTCTGATATCACCCGTTTTTCATTAGCAAAACTTTGAATGAATAACTTCATAAGAAGATGCGATCAGTCAACAAAGAATTATCATATTGTTTTCACGTTTGCACTAAACAAAAGATCACATTACATTTTTTTTTTTTATCGGCGCATGCTCACAATGACAGATTGCAACCATTAATAAAACTAAACGCAGTTTCATGTTTTGATATCTATTAATTTAACTTTCTTCTCTCTCTCTCTCTCTCTCTCTCTCTCTCTCTCTCTCTCTCTCTCTCTCTCTCTCTCTCTCTCTCTCTCTCTCTCTCCCTCCTCAATGACACAGCAGAAAATGGAACATTCCGTAACAGTTTACAGTGGAAATCTATAGTTTGAGATTATGAAAGGGTAATTACAATTATAATTTCTCCATTAAAACATTACTCTAAATCAGTGTTTCTCAAAGTATAATTAATTTAAACGCATATATTTCTTAATAAATACGTAATATATTAAATTATATTACGTATGAATTCTTTTACTCAAATTGCGAGTTACTATAGAGCGATAGTAACTCGTCCCCTGCGGTAAACAACACGCCCTCTGCAAAAGCTACTATACTGCAGATGCACGAAAAACAATTAGTTTTATTATGTCCCTGAATAAGGTACAGAGACATTTGCAGGCTGTGTAATATATTTCTCAACAAATAGTGCAATTAGAGACAACTGAGATAAAAACGGCACTAATTAATGAATCACATGTCCCGTCCCACAGAAATTGCTGTATAGACTCAAGCAAAACCACATGTTGCACTGGCAACATATGGTTTTGTTTGACACCACCCAGTCGTGAACGTGTTAAAACTAAGAAATATATAGTGAATGTGTTTCAGGTATGCAATTCGGTTGAAGAGAATTAGCATTTCAACTCAATTGTTGAAATGAGAGCCAACTCAGTTGTCGGCTTGCTTTTGTCTTTGGGTAGTGCGATCTTTTATTAATTCCGCACCAATCAGTGGCGCACCCAGAGGGGAGAAAGGGCCCTTCTCCCCCAAAGAAAAAGAAAAAAGAACAGTAGAAAAATTTCCAAAAATCTTTTCCTAATTAAAATTCATTTTTTTATTTATGTTGTGTTGTGTCTTCTATTTCTATACTACTTATGAATTAGCGATCACTGCAGATGCTCAGGCATAGGTCGTATGTGGTGCGTAGTGTGTATTCTCAAATCGTCTAATCAATTGGGTCCCCCCCCCCACCACCAAGATTAAATTCTGAGTGCGCTACTGACACCAATCATATGCAGGTCTTCATAGCTGCTCTGTCTCTACTGGCCCACCATTGCTGTCCGTTTCAAGCTCTGCTTTCACTTCTCATTAGTCATTTGTGAAAGATTATTCATTACGTATCTTAAGTCTTGTAAATTACTGGTAATTTTTGCTTGAATTAATGGGAAAGAAGATAACGTTGGGTAGATGGCTTTGACGATGCACACAAGGAAAACCCCTCTCGAGGCCGGAAGTAGGGATAGCGAATAGGAGCTTCTTGGTAAGTCATACCCATTTTCAGTTTTTTTCTGAAAACTTTATTTTCCAAAAATCTCTGCATATATCTCGCCACGATTTTTTTGTTTTAAATTTGGGAAAAAATGCGAGTAATATTTGAGTAAATACGGTAATTTTCTTTTAGCTTTTAAATTCTTAAGTATGGATCATTGGTTAAAGACTGGATTTATAAAACGCACAAAAGAGAGCAATATAGCAGATACAAGTAACTGTAAGCGACAGGAAAACGTTGATATCCCTTTCATTGATGATAAATTATTTAAATTAAGTAAAAATTTATAGTATCTTTATAAATTTTGTTCTATTAAAAATAAATCATATTTTTGTTTACATGTACATCTCAATTCAAATAAAATAGACATTTACAATTAAATATACTTTATTATTATTATTATTATTATTATTATTATTATTATTATTATTATTATTATTATTATTATTTTGATAAGGGGGTACTTGGAAATAATGAAAATTTAAGAAGGGGTACACGGATGTCTGAAGTTTGAGAAACACTGCTCTAAACAAACAAATCTTGTTTATTGAATCGATTGAAATACAGAATAAATCTCCAGAACCAATTAACATAATTCAACAGTGTTGTGAAAGCCGAAACAAAAGTTGTTTCGGCTTTCACAAAATTGTAACGCAGAATACAGGTGAAATAGAGAAGGGAAAACAGCTGAAGAGAACAACAGCTGCTAGTTGAATCCACAAGAATTGACCACTAAGTAATATACGAAAAGAGATAAAGGGAAGTGATACAATCAAACATCTCCATTATCAGCTCCCCAAACTTGAAAAATGTTCAACAGTTCGTGTTATGTCCAAATGGTTTTTCCTGGTACTAAGTAAGTACCCTAAATCCTCTAGATGGCATGGGGAAGGACAAAATTGCCTAAATGATTATATAAAACTTTTCTCAAGGTTATCAACTAATCGCTCTCCAGGCTGAAAATTCAAATGCTATTCGAAGAGTAGTGTGATGTAGGATCTCCAATTATGGCAGCTTGCATGGCCCGAATTCAATTTCCATGAACTTCAGTGCTCTTGAAAAGCTTGCTGCGTATTGGTTCTTCACTGGACCCGTAGGATTTCCCAGTCTTTCTACAGAAAGACAGCGCAACTCCTCTAGCTGACGACTTTTTTTTTTTTTCATAATGAATAGCGAGCATAATGAATGAATTTTTTGCAGATATGGAAAAACAATGCAACCACGCATATGAACACCTACGTGACGTTTTCACAGACTCTGGTTAGAAATAAAACCATCAAGCACTTGAAGAACACCTTCCAATAAGACTGATTAGACGATCTCAGAAAATGGTGGCATTTTTTATCTTTTTTTTATCTTTTTTTTTTTTGGCTATAACTACCTGGGAACATACACTCTTCAAAAATATACTAGATTGCTACTGATTCCATACAACTTAAGCAACTACTCGCGAGCAGAATTATTTCGTTAAATCAAGAAAAAAAAACTGTAAAAGACATTACAATTCCCGCACACATAAAATTTAATAAGAAACACAGTCCTCCGCAAATAATGATAAGTTGGATTTTCGTAACACAATATCGGTGTGAATTTAATAACCATAAATCAGCATTACAGCTTCGGTTAATTAAAACAACAACACAATTTGACGAATGCCGTGTAGTTTTAATTAAACTGCAAAAGCAGTGGTCATCATGGTGCAACGCGAGTCAAACAGTTTCGCAAGTGTGCTGAGTTGGTTTTATAACCATCAGATTTTAATTTGCACTTTTATAGGTAAAAATCATTATCCGGCGTATATTAATTTCTTATTTTTAGTGGAGTTTTCACGGTAGACATCGTCAGAGTTTGCTTAATTTCTCTGTCATCTAAAACATTTCCTACCCTTTCTCGTAAGTTTATTATTACATCAAACCTTATCGTTTCGATAGAATGAAAGTCGTATTGTTTGTTCTCTTTGCCGTTTCTCGATTGGATAGCTTCCAAAAGCGGATCCAACATCTACTTTACTTAATGCACCCCTCCTCTCTCTCTCTCTCTTAATGAATTTAGGTTATTATTTCTTAATTTGCACCTTATTCTTAGCGAAAACACGTAGCACAATAACGAAACTGCAGCATCCCCCCCCCCCCAACTTTTGCCAGTAGTGCAGCTCCTCAGTTTCACTTGTTACCTCAACGAAGTTGCAAGTCTTAGTTCTTGATGCGTAGAAAATTGTTTCGTAGCAAATCTGATTCAATTACGTAGAGCGTTGGTGACTCACCCCTCGTGCAATCTCTTGATAACTTATTAATTGTTGTGCAGGACAGGCAGCGAATCATCGGTGGCCACTGTGATATAATTTTCTCCTTTAATGAGCGAGTTGCAAGACAAAGAATTGAGGCAGTGTGTTGATAAGGAGGGTTGCGTTAGAATTTAATTTTGTCTTGTCTTCAAGAAGACGTTCATCACTCTAAACTTTTCGTTTGCACGCGGAATCGAAATATAGTTTCCTGTTTATTGGATTTTGCTCTTTCGCTTTCCTAAGGACTTCGTTAATCTCCGTGGAAAATTTAATCAACAAAATGTTTCCAACGAAGTATCGCTTCACCATACGGAAGTTGAGGGAAAACGATTTTGGGAAGGCAGAAATCATTTTGAAGAAAAACATGATTCTGCTGTCCTAAGTGCTTATGTAGAGTAGCAAGAACACGTCAGACACGTAAAGTACTCGCTCAATGCGATAGAAAAAACTAAGTATTACATACACGTCCTTAACTATATAAGATTATTGCGCTGTGCAGGGAAAACTGCATTAAAAATTGATGTAACGACAACAGCATTATCCGAATATTCAAGGAGACTCCTCTGCCATTTCTGCCCTTTTTTGATTTTTATACTCTCTGTCTCTCTTGTGACTACATCCCACTGCATCTTATTCTTCATTATGTTCTTTTCCCCCTCATTTTCATGCCTAGAATCTCTATGATCAGGGTTTAATGGTTATGCAGGCTCCCTGCTACAATAACAAAAAAAAAAAAATGGAAATATTCATTATATATGGGAATTCAAATAATACGTTTGGGTTTCGTTTTGAATTCATAGCACAGGTTCCGTACAACTCTAAGGGGCAAGACGAACCAGAATTTTTTTTCCTCTTACTATCGGTTATATTTGCATTCGCCACATTTCTACTTTTTTAGTCTTCATAGCTTAACGGGTAAAAGTAATGACCTTTGGCTAGAAAGGCATGGGTTCGAACCCATGTCTTTCTAGCCAGGTTCGAACCCTGATTATGATGCGAAACCTTTATAAGGCTTTTCTAATGAATGTGGGTTAGCCAGTCTCCTTTGCAGATAGAAGGGATTTTCCTTTCCGAAAGCTCGGTTTTTCTATCCTGCAAAACATTACAAACAAACCATTCAAGAAATATATGCAGTTGGCATAAAATATCTACATTACATAAGCCAATGAAAGCTCTACGTTCAATTGCTGTGCTATGATATCACACGAATGAATTTATTCTGCTGCTATTTTCCAATCTTTTTATTTTGGTATTTTAGTCCAGTAGTTCGTATAGTTTAACAACTCGAAGACCTCCTTTTGTTTTGATTCGCGGATCCTCATCTATTCTCCAGCCTGTTGATATGGATAAAAAATGAATAAATAAATAAATATCTGAGAAAACTAATTCGTGTTCATAAAAAATTATCACGATTATTTATTATTAAATCTAAGATAATTTATTATTAAATGTGTATGTAACATGGTGCACAGTGCTAGGTTGGATGAAGTGCATGAAAATGAGGTTGAAGAGCTGCTGCCTAATCTGGATAAGAATTTGTCAATAGGGACAGATGGAATATCAGCCCGTTTGCTAAAGGAATGTTAACCAATTGGCTAGGCCTTTCACACATATAACTTGAGTCTCAGCTGAAGAATGATACCATAGGAATGGAAAGAATGTATGATTGTTCCATTGCATAGGGTGGTGCAAAAACTGATGTGTCTAACTACCGACCTATTAGTATCTCTGGTGTGGTAGTGAAGATTTTAAAGAAGTTGGTAAGAACTCGCATACAGAAATGGGTAGACAAGAGCATGCAAGGAGCAGCATAGGTTTACTAAAGGAAGGTCATGTTTTAGCAATTTTCTCATATTTTATAACAATGTTACAGCCGAGTTGGATAAAGGGAATGGATACATTATGATAATGTTGGATATTTCTGGACTAAAGGATAATTTTGGACTAAGGCATTTGATAGGATACCATACGAAAAGCTGTTGCATAAGCTGGAGAATATGGGATTGGAATATAAACTCTCGACTTGATCAAGGGTTGGTTGACAGACAGATATCTGTCAACCGACAATTGACAAGTGGGTGTGAATCTGCTAGATTTAGGGTAACCAGTGGTGTACCTCAGGATTCAGTCCTTGGGCCATTATTCTTCAATCTATACATTTACGACATCAGGCAGGGTCTAACGTCAGATGTGCAATTGTTTGCCGATGATGCGAAGGTAGGCAGGGCAATCAGCGATGCTACTGATATTCAGCACTCACAAAATGATTTGAATAGGCTGGAAATTTAGGCAAACGAAAATGGCTGTCAGTTTAATGTTAGTAAGTATAAAGTTATGCACTTGGGCATAATTACATTTACAGCAGCATATTATATTAGCGGGGTTATGCTATAAGAAACTGAGGAGGCAAGGGATCTTGGCCTATTGGTGGATAGGAATTTAAAGTTCAAAGGTCACGTAGCAAAAGTTGCAAATACAACTCAGAGGATAATTGTGATATTGAAGCGAACCGT
Source organism: Typopeltis vanoorti (assembly GCF_054136105.1). Classification (NCBI taxonomy): domain Eukaryota; kingdom Metazoa; phylum Arthropoda; class Arachnida; order Uropygi; family Thelyphonidae; genus Typopeltis; species Typopeltis vanoorti. The sequence goes on along the minus strand of NC_143551.1, from coordinate 91,367,987 downwards.
GACACGTAAGGATAAGGAAGTCGTTTTACCTCTTTATAAGGCTTTGATAAGACCACACCTGGATTACTGTGCGCAGATTTGGTCTCGGGTTCCAAGGGGATAAAGAAGCTGTGGAAAAAGTGCAAAGAAGAGTTACAAAGATTATATCCGGATTATGGGATTTAGATTATGAGAACAGCTTGCGAGTACGTGAATTGCAGATTCTGGTTAACAGGAGAAAGAGGGGTGATATGACAGAGGTCTATAAACTTTTGAATGGGTGTTATAGCATTTCAAATGATGAAATTTTCCGTTATATGGAAGGAGGGGAGAGAACACGCGGGGCATCCATGGAAGTTAAGTTTGTTCACAGTCAAAAAAGGGGTAATAGCTAGGTTTTTTCCCCAGAGAGCAGTGAATGAGTGGAATGGTTTGGCTTTAGAGATAGTGAGCGCATCTAGTGTGTGTGAATGAATTTAAGGGAAGGTATGGCAGCTGGTTTGGGTGATTTATAGCTTCCCTTGATGAGTCCTTGACTCCCTGGAGGTCTTACATAATAATAATAATAATAAATCAAATAAGCATTCTGTTTACAAACCATATGACAAATTTCATTTCGCAAAAAAAGTTAATTAAATAATTAAAATAAAATAAAGTAAACTTATTCCATAAAATTTTATCGGTTTTGAGTTGAGCTACCGTTGTAATAGTTTTTCTTCCAAAATCTGTGATTTTTACCACCCTGAACTTTGAGAAATCAATCATAAAACTTATGCTATTTCACACAATAATGCGAGTTAGAAGGTGAAGAACTCGAAATGGCGGTAGTCGTCGTCTACTCTACAAATCATCAGTAGAGATGAACTCAACTACTACCGATTTCCATTACCAATTTATAACCTTTTATTACTTTTAATAAATTCTGGACGTAATAAGTAATTCGCTGAAACCCTTGGTTGAAGACGAACTGAAATATCGTTATTTCAGTTCGTCTTCATAATTCCGATTCCTTCTATCTTCATCTTTTGATCTTTCATTTTCTCCATTATATTGCATTATTTCTATTATACAATTTTAGCTTGTTTGCTTCTCTTAATTCTAGTTATAATATCTGCTTCTATATAACTTTCGCTTCTTTCTGTTTAGCGTATCCCCCTACCTATTTGCGTAGAATGCAAAAACACGCCCACAGCCAAGCTTGATCCGCTCCCCATTAAGTTGCAGTCACGTGACCACGCCCTTTCGTGTGCAAACTTTTCCGATACAATTCTTCCATTACTCGACTTCCTTAAACGTTCAGTGGCAGCAGTATCACGTGCCATCACGCATCACTCCCCCCCCCCCATGCCGCCACCACCATCCAGTCTAGTGTCGCAATAATCTTACCCTTCAAGTCCGGACGTAGTGAAATCGGGTCAGAATTACAACCTTCCCCCCCCTCACTTTTCCTACACGCACACACACACACATAAGCTGTCCCCTCCTCTCCTCCCCCCCCACAAACATGCAGCTTGATTGATGAGGGAGGAGAGAGAACGCTACGGAGCCGTAATGATACTCCGTAAGATTTAGGGATTCTACAGAACGACAGCCACGTTATAAAAGTGGCAGCAATATCCAGGCATGTCCTGTTTTACAACACGAGCCAGCTGTAAAAGTGTGATGGATTGTTTGCGCCAACACAATAAAGGACGGAAGAGTATGCGTGCACTTTCGTATCTTAAAGTAGGGGGACATAAAAATGCTCCTTCGGAGCTCTTTCACACAACGATCAATTGAAATTCTCTGAAACTCCATCTAGTAATCCTTCACAGTTAGTCTAGACATGTCTCATAATGCCGCCTATTGGCAAATCGGAACACCACAAACCTTTTTTACTAAAAAAAAAGGCAGAAATACTCTCTTTATTGCTGGAGACCATAAAGTTCTTTTCCATTGATTTTACCTAGAAGGTTAAAAAAATCTGAACTAATGATGTCATGGACTATGCGGCTTTCATCAATAGTCATGAAAAGGTCGAGTCAGAAGGACGAAGATCGACCTTATTATCTCGTGCGTGTGTGTGTGTGTGTGTGTGTGTTTCCTTTTCTCTACATACGTCATGCATCTCTATTTCTCACTTTTTCCGCTGCTATTTTTTTTCTCCAGTATCCCCCCCCTCCAGGTCATTTTCTCTCCCGACGACAATATTGGAAGGGGAAAAACTTCTAGACTTTTTTCTCCACTGGTAAAATAGTAAACGTCTGCAAGCTTAACACAAGATTAAACAATATGCATAGTTGGCGTGTCTAAGGCTGATAGATGTGGTCCTGCAGGTTTTCTCCATTTACACAGAAATCTGTTGTCTTGAAGTTTCGAAAGTCAATTTTTAAGACTTATTTTCGTGTTTTTGGTGAAAAAAATATATTTTACTAATAACATATTTTTCAGTATATATCGCAGCTTTCCTTGTCAGCCTTGATAGCCCAGTGGTTAGCGTATCCATCCAACAGGTTACGAGTTTAGTTTGAATCCCGCCGTGGGCATGGGTGTATATGATATTGTCTTTAGGTGGTAGATAAATTGCATTGCCCGGTGTGAGACTATAACCCCGCGTATTGGAGGCCAAGTAAAAAAATGAATAAAAAACAAAAAAATATTTAAAAAAGTAGAAAAAATTCTCGATCCATATATGGTACTATAGGTATAGTACACGTACTATATGTTTCCAACCTTCCGTGGGAAGAATCATATTATATATATATAATTAAAAATAAGGAAGGTTTATTCTGACGCAATTTGGTCCGTCCTGTCTATAGATCGCAGAGGGTTATTGATCTACAAACTGTGCAAGAGCTCCAAGTTTAATCCATCGGTTTTCCTTTCCCTAGTTCAGCGCCCACGTTTGATATCCCATTGATGGCGCTGACTGACGGTCATACAATTCTTCGAAACTTTTCACTGACCAAAGTTTCTGCAACAATATTCCCCACGTCAATTAACTTTAAAATAGCTACTGAGGTGAGAGGGGGGGGGTGGACAAAGTTCTTATCACCGAAGTGAAAATTAATGGGAGTTTAATGTAGGTTATCATACTTCACTTTCCGTTAACTTGAAAAGTACCCGAGTTATCATGCTGTTAGTAATTAAACATCTGCACACACACACACAGGCAACGAGGTCTGTAATGTGAGGTAACTAAATGATCCCCCCCCCAATAACTAATTTAATGTTAACCCTAATGTGACTGTAATGACAATTAGATGAACTGTAGAGGCATGCAAACACAGCGCCAGCGGGAATTTCATTAGACCACTTTGTTTAAACCTCGGAGACACACCAGCATATGTTCAGGGAATTCAACTACAAAGGAAAGTATGAAACTGTGTGTGGGAAACGCTAATCTTTTCTTTAAAAATCTTGAATACTTTTGACGGCATTGTTTGAAATAACTCTGCAACAAAACTCCAAAAGTCAAATTCTTTTGTAAGTTTCTCATTTCTTTCAAATAAGCTTGGTTAAAACTTTCCTGAGTTTGAAAATATTATTTATCGTGGCTTTCTGCTGTGTATGGTTTGCTGGTGGTGTTCAACAATCGGTTTAGTCTGATGCGCAGTTTACACGAAGTAAAGGGACAAGAATGGGGGGGGGGAAGAATCCTCCAAGGTATAATTGCGTAACTTATAATTAGAATTTCATCCAATGGAACAACTTCAATTAAAGCACTTCGTTTGTCGTATTTTAAAAGACATTTACCTTTCTTAAACATATTTTTTAACCTCTGCAGTCGTGCCTTAGGCACATGCACACAAGTGAATAACTAATCGAACAGAATGTTTATTTAATAGAAATAATGAATGCGGTTTAGCTTTCGTCTCTATTAAGAAGTGAGTTTATCTTTTATTTCTTCCATTCGAAAACATCGGAAAACAAAACAAACCCGATTCGACAGTAATCGGTTATCTGTATTTTTATTTTTTGGCTTTTGTTTAAGTTGAATCAATACCACGTTGTCGTAATGGAATCGTCTCTTTAAAAAAAAAAAAAAAGAAGAAGAAGAGTGTAAGGAATTTGCGAAATAATAAGCCTATATCAACAGATCGACGGTAGCCTGATTAGAATAACAATGCATAGCAACTAATCTGTTCTTTTTTTGACTCTTACGTTTGCTTCAACAAAGAGAAGTTCGACCAATTTGTTTAAAGGCATAATGAGATGATATTTGTACCCAATGAACTGCACGCTTGATTACATAAGTAAACATTAAAACAGTTAAATGAGTCCATTTTAAGATTTCGATAAATACGTGCAATAAAAAAACAATATAAGATTATATGATATATATTATATATTTATTTTATATATAAATATATCTGAAATACATTTACATTACAATTTTTTTAAAAAAGGATAAAAAACGGTATGCTAATGATTGTACATAATGTCACTAACTTCTAAATAAAGCATATTTAAATGTCTGAAACGGAAATTTAATTCCTATTGGATAATTTGTTTAAAAACGGAAATGGCGTCTTCACACTTTTACACGTTTATACCCTTTATTACTGCAATTTATTTTAGTTCTCTTTGAAATAATAATGTAACTTATATTTTCCTTATAATCAATACTTCAATATTTTCAGTAGTTTATAGAGTTTTTAAAATTAGTAAAATATAGCTTAAACCTTTAATGTTCCTTAATCATAATATTACAAAATCTAGTTAGTTATAAAGATCATATACTAAGTAGGCTTTGTTAAGAATCATGAAGAGCGATGAGTTGCTATACTTAAATGGTGTGTATTTCGAATTTTGAACGAATGCTAATTTTCAAATTACACACAAACTTAAATGAATATAAAAATAAGTATGGAAATAATAATTACAGACAATCATGAAAAAGGTGTTTCCTTGTATAGTGATGTCAAAATCACAACAGTTCAACTTACAGCCATTTTAGGCTTACATACTGCAGTGTCGCTTAATTTGTCATTAAAAATGGACTGAAACTAAAAGTGATACTCGTACAACTCTCGGCAAAGTTTAGTCAGGTTTTTAAATGCCACCTTTCATTAAATTACGAGCCAAAAGAAATTATCATCATAATGTTGAAAGTTAATGTCCAATATATTTACCACGTGTCTGAGACTGCTGAACAATTTATAGTTTTAATATCTGTTTGTTTCGTGTGCATTACAATATATATCTACAGGAGAGTGAATGATGTGATGTGTGGAATGTCCGAAGTCTGCATGCGCCAGATTTTTGAAAAAAGATCACCAACTCTGATGGTGGATCATATCTTGTTTCTAGTTATACTGATTAGGGTTTTTTAACGTTTTCTATTATTCCTTAAATGCTCTAAACAAGAAATTATGACGAGTCTATTGCTTTTTTTTTACTGAATTTTCTCTTTATTTCTGTTTTCTCTGTATTTCTAGCAATACAGAAAAAAAAGAAGCCAAGAACTCCAACACTTCATTCTTATCCTTTCACAAAATGATTTTAATCAAGTAATGATAAAGAACATTCCAAAAAAAGCCCAACAGACAAACTTATGGAGAGAAGGGGGGGGGATGGAATACAGACAAGGAATAAAAGTGATTTTCTCTCCGGTAAACAAGCCCTCAGGTCTTCTTCACTTTAACCCCCCCCCCATTCATTATTCGAAAAAAAAAAAAAACTGGAATATAACAAGATCAATTGTTCATGTAGAATTTGCTATGTGGGACAAAAAGCCGTCTAGAATATACCAAGGGAAGTGCGTGGAAAAAATAAAATAAAAAATTAAAACAGGATTAACATCAAACGTACAGAAAGAAGAATAATCGGAAATGTTTTTAAAAAAAAAACACTTATTCAATGAAACAAGATATAATCTACATCAGGTTTCGTCGTATTTCATCATAAACTTGGCGCAAGCAGAGACACCCGATATTCTATACATCATAAAACAATGTAAAAATCGCGCATGCGCAGCATTGTTAGTCTATTTTCAATATTTTGTATTACTGTTAACGTCTGTTTGCTTGTTGCCAAACACAATCAATTTAGTTTATTTTGCTACCAAAATGGTCCGAATGAAACAGCTCTATAAATTTTAGTTATTTTCTTTCTTTCTTAATCATCTTTTTCTACCTTTTACAGTGTCGAGGTTTCTTATTCTTGCAACCGTCTCGAGGATAAGGTGGTTGGCCCTATGTGTCCTATGTCTGTAAATGCGTGTGTTCAGGGGACCAGTTTGCTTGTTCTGGGGGGTAAAAAACCCGAGTTTCCGGATGATAAAAAACCCCCTACCTCGTATGAGACCGGCTAACTCACTTTTAATCAAAAGGGACCAGATGAAGGTTCCTCAGGTGTCTTTCCGACCAAAGGGCTTCGTCTATACCGACTGAGCTACGGAGGCTCATAAATTTTAGAAAAAATCCGATTTTAACAAAAATTTAAACTGCTAACAAATTTGCCTTTAAAAGTCCCCTACGTATATAATTTCATCGGAATCGGTTCGTTTTTTCTCAAGGACGAGCAAACGGACAAACAGACCAGGAAGAGCTAACAGAAGTTGTTCGCTCGCAAATGAGTCTATAAACCATCACTGAAGTGCAAATAAAGAATCTCCCTTCATTTGGAAAGAGCTCCATAAATCCCATAGCCAATGCATAAAAACTGCTAATTAAAACACAGTATTAATTGAAGCCGTCAAATCCGAAAGAGAATTAAAACTCGAGGATTACATCTTATTAAGCATCCTCTGTATGAGATTGCATGATGACGTTTAATAGATGGAATCCACCATTCTTTTTAGACGTAAGAGGTTCATGCAATATGTCTAAAAGATATCCTATATTATTATTGTTAGCTTTTCTAGTAAAGCATGCTTAAAATGAAACTAAATATTTGCAAAGAATACTGGAGAAACAGAATGGAGAAAAAAACACGCATGGACAAACTCAAAATCATTTCTGTAACCATAGCAACAATCGGAGAAATCTATGCTTTTGTTAGATATTACATTTAATATCAATTATCACACAGGCTGATTTATTAAATTAATTATATATAGCGTTATATTATTCAAAAAAATAAGCATATTTTACTATAATGGATACTTAGTAGAATGATAGCAATTTCCAAAAGTAGGTAAGTCTTTTAACTTACAGCTTTTTCAAGTTTCTAGGTCATATTTGAATAAGTTCATAACAAGGAGGAAAAAATACGCTAAAAATTCCCTTCGAAGAAATATTGCTGTGATATTTTCAGTATACCTACATACATACATACAAAAGTTACAAAATGAGAAATTTTCAGTGTTAGGTATAGTTGAAACAAGTAGAAGGTGACTTTTAAATCTTTGCAATATTTATTTCTTTAGGAACACGATGCCTTTGTAATCAGAGTTTAACGATTAAAAAAAATCCAATTATTTCTATTATTAGTTTAGTTATCTAATGTAATGAAAAAGCATTTTTTAAATATGCATTATTTAAAAATAATCGTTAAATACACAAAGAAAATGCAAATATCTTTATTTTGATCATCATTTATCTATTTATCTATTTATCTGACGGATTGCTACAAAAAAAAAAAAAAGACTTCAGTTCTGCTAATGGAATTTTATTGAGATGTTGGCTGTTTTACTTTCTCTAACTGTCCCAATAATAACGTGTATTATTCCCAGGTTTGCTATTGTAGTGTGCTCTAATTACAAGTGTTCTATCTACCTGGCTACAAAAAGTAAAGGAGAGGAAGGCTAACTTCTAGTCCGTGTGCTGTTCCGTCCATCAGCAGACTGAAGTATGAGACAGCTGAGTGAAGCGACCAAGACACGCAGAAGAGATACACGGTTCGTCCATTAGATGCACGATGCGGGGAGAAGTTCGAGTGCCCTGGAGTGCGTTCTGACTGCGGGATTCCTAAAGCTATAAAGAAGAGATGCACTGTGATGGGTGGTTTGGAGAATCATTAGGTTTCTATCTATAGAACATAATAACTGCCCATACCTTATATATATTTCATAGCAGACTTTTTTTTCTCGTTATATATCTGGAACATTTAGCTTACATTCTAGAGATGTTCTTTCATCTCTGTAAGTTCTATTTTTAGCTTACCATCTTCTCATTAAATATTTGCTTTTACCGACTCGCAATCTTTTACTTTTGCAGAGTATACATCCGTTCCTTGTTATTTTTGATTAGTTCCCTTCTTCTTCATCCAATTTCGTCCGGTCTTCTGTTCACTATTAAACTCTTCTCTCTCTCTCTCTCTCTCTCTCTCTCTCTCTCTCTCTCTCTCTCTCTCTCTCTCTCTCTCTCACGCGCACACACCCACACGAGAGAGAGAGAGAGAGAGAGAGTAAAGTCTTGTTCAAGTAAACCAACCAAATTGTTCTGTATTCCTTAATTATTCAATCAATGCCTCGGTATTCTCTTAAGCTTAATCTAGTTTTCAGGTAGTGAATAATAGAGTACATATATTTTTCACGTGAATTCCCATTCGCGAAAGAAGGTGAACCTATAGTGCATCACTATTGGAATGGTGGATGGGATAAGGTTCAAATAATCCTGAGATCAAACACAGAACCTGAACTTTTTCAACAGCCACTTCAGACCTTCGGTTAGCAGAGTACTAGTCTCTCAACGGGCTTTGAAATACATCTAATTCATCTTCCACTTACACTCACAAATATTCATGCCCGTGGTGAGATTTTGATTCAGGGCGTATTGGCTAGAAAATGGGTACGTTATACACTCAGTCATCCAAGCTGGTAGTAAGGTATTATGACATTGCTTCCTACTATGGTAGACGACTGATTAGCATCTCCACTTTCCAACCTACACAGATTGTGGGTTCAAATACTACTGTGGCGTGGATGTTTGTGACTGTCTTCAGGTGACCGATGATTTTCATTACTACTATGCGGGTATATAGCGACTTTAAAAAGTTCAATGTGTGGTTCTTGGAGCAGAAGCTCCGGATTATTTTTCTTATTCCGCCCATGATACTATATATAAGTTTACAATATATTCAACTGATGGATAGAAGTTTCATAAAAAAAAGATGTATGTATTGTCATTAGATAAAGTAATTCCTTTCACCGCGTGAATAAACAACTTCGCAGTTATTTTTACGACGGCACCGTATAGAACTGCGCACACATTTCAGATGAGATGAATCAAAGACAGGCCATAAAGTTACTGTGGGCACTGGGTTGGGGTGTTTTGAATTACAGCCAAAGGCAACAAAGACTATGAGGATAGTGATTATGTCTGTTCATTGCGTGCATTTCTTATGGGGGATTACCGGATGTCCACTAGGATATTACAAAACTAAGACAAATGGAGGCTAACTCCTATACAAATATTTAGTCTTCTTTAAAGACCAATACATTATATATTTAGTACAAGAAAAAAATAATGTGGTTCGTTATTATTAAAGATGTAACTGCTATTTGCCTTAGTTATTATTATAAAGTATCTGCGACAAATGAGACCCCCATTGTGAAAAACGTAGTTATGAAAAATGGCCAAAATGACTTATGTATGTCTGTTCGTATAAGTCATTTAGGGTATTATTCATAATTACTGTAGGTTGAGAGGTATTAAAAAAAATAAAATAAAATTAGGCCTTAAAGATGTACTGACCAAAAAAAAAAAGGATCTTGCACTTTAGAAACATGCAAATTACTAAAATAACTAGCCAAATGGGATTCATTTTTTTTTTTCTGAAGGGAACCAAATGAGTCCTGCTACATCAGGTTGCCCGTTTAGGATATTAGAAAAATTATAACGACATAATTTAACGCCGGCCTGGTTGGCCGAGTGGTTAGCGTATCCACTCTCCGGCCAAAAGGCTGCGGGCTCGAATCCTGCCGTGGGCATGGATGTTTGTGATTGTCTGTGGAAATACTAGTGGTGGTGGCGGGCGGTAGATGGCGTTGATGTAGAATAGGTGTCCTCCCTCGATGAGTCTTTGGACTCCCTGGAGGTGTCGTATAATAATAATAATAATCTATTGGTATAGATATATAATAATACTACTATTATTAAGTATGTAGTGAATCCGTAATTGACGGCGCCTATTCTACATACCTCGCTGGATTGGCAAAAAAAGAAAAAAAAATACAGGGTTCGATTTCCGTCGTCATGCGACATATCATTTATAAGAACTTAAAAACAAAACAACTAAAGATGAGTTAGCTGGTCTCATATGGAGAATAGCAGGGATTTTTCTTCTACAAAACAGACAAATCGGCCAAGGAGTACACGCAATTAACACAAAAATTCTACAAATAAGATGAGAAAGTGCAATATGGATGGTGAATTATGTAATGTTAGAAGGTGGATAGTGTAATGGCATGTAGGGTAGAATGACTTCCCTCGATGAGCCGTAGGACTCCACGGTGCGTGCGTGTGTGTGTATCGAATATTGTATAACAACTTAGCCTTTTCCAAACAAACCTAAAAAGAAATCGAAATATCTTTATATACTGACAGGAATAAAAATAACAAGGCTTAGTAATATATCAAATCAGTAAGGTTCGGAGATGAAGGCTCTTATTACTCATCTTCTATTCTCTAACTTTAATCAGCAGATGATTAAATGAAGTATTGTATACTGTGAATTATGGAGTAATGAAAAAAGCGTATTTTATAACGTTATTACAATAGCAAAATTCTACTTAACTAAAGGTTTTTACAAGATGTTTTTGAAAGTAAAACCTGCTGATTTCACTCTTTAATTAAAAATCCTTTCCTTAATGCCAAACGTTTGTTAGGAAATGCACCAACAGATTCACGTTTAGCGCAACTAACAACTCTAAAAATCCTATTTTCCACGCGCGTTTTGCTCAAATTTGACCTTATTACTTTCCAGGCATAATTTACTGCAGGTACATTAGAAATTGTTAATTAAATGATTTATATGGACATATTTTCCGCAGATATTTCCTTTCCTGTCTTTTGATACCATGGACCTACTTTGAATCGCATTAAATATATTATTATGCATCGCATTGAAACTGCAAGTCACATACTGATTTTATAAAAAATTTTATAACTTTATGTATTATTTATTTAATTATTTTAAAGTGAATTCCATCCATGAAAGTTGATAAACCTACAGTGCATTTTACACAGTGGATGAACTAAGATGTTAGACATATGTGAAACCTTTCAAGACACTTCCCAATAAACGGGAGTGATGATCTCACACCGGTAATGAAATTCATCTTCTATCCAAATACAATCGCAAACATCCATGTCCAAGATGGAATTCGAACCCACTATGTGTTGGTTGGATAGCGAACACGCTTATTCACTCGACTAACTAGGCTGTGATTGCGTTATAAAAGAATTGGTTTGTATGACTGCCGAAACGGATGTGACTCTGTTTTCCATGTCACAATACATTCTGTTCTACTTCCGGCAGGATGGTGAGAATATTGTTTGCGATTCGGCACACTAAGGCGGATAGCACTGTTCCCACAGCAACGTTTTATTTCGCATACTGAGTAGTAGGTTAGAGACAGTTTCCAATGTCGTCAGACTAAAGCAGATGTGACTCTGTTTCCATAGCAAGAATAGGTTATGCTTGCGTATAAAAGGTCATTAATAAATGATCTTACAAAATACGCAATCATACAAACTGCTCTGAGCACCGATGTCCTAGTTATTTTAAATTTTTCAAAAGCATTTATTATTTTTATATATACAAATATTTCCTTCAGTTTGAATGTATTTAGGAAGTCCAATTAAGAGATGAATAAAAAAAAGGATCTTAATTTTTTTAATACTATCGCCGTGCATCTTATCCTGTGTGTATGCTAAGTTTCATCATACATCTATTGCAGAATTCTTATGGGAAAAACTACTTCCTAATCATTTCACTTTCTTGTATATACACATTCTAGAAAGATAACTCGGTAATTTCGGTAACTATTAAAGCAAAGAAATCAATTGAGATGTCCACATTTCATAGATGAGCTCCTCGTTCTCTTCTCTGAAGGAAGAAAAAGTTAATTTTTCTGAATTAATGAAGAAAAGATAAATTTGATCTTTCATCAACTATTCTGTAAAATAAAAACAACAAATAAATCATATTTATTTCTTGTTTTCATTATGATACTTGTTTGTTTGTTTGTTTTCGCTTTTTAAAATTTTTTAAAATAAGAGGATGTCCGGTAAACAAGAGAATCCAGAAATGATGGTCCCAGATCTTTAGAATGAATGGTTAAAACTCTTCAGTTGAAATCAAGAGAGACAGCATTCCATTTCCAATAACTGCAAATAAGAAAACTTCCTTCTCTTTTCGAGTAGAATTGATCGGCATTCAGTTTCTAAATCAAGTTGTTTTCTCCTGTATAGCAGAATTTCTGATACGGGCATTCAAGAAATAGTTTTCGATGACTTTCGGTTGGATCAAACTTAGAGTTGGTCTACCTTTAAAAACACTTTAATACCGAACAACACGTTTGTAAGAGTTTCTTACAGTCTCCTAGAAGCTCGTGCGATTTTCAGATTAGTGAGCGCGTATCTAAATAAATGGCTTTAATTAGGAAACGATAAATATACATCACAATCGTCTTTTCATGAATTATTATCATTTAAAAAAATCACAATATGAAAATTAGTTGTTGCGAAAAACAATTTGGATTTCAACCACAGAATATTTTTCTTTACAAATTCACCCACGTGATCATTCCATTCGAGTGAGATGTCCACATTACAAAAAAAACTCAACACTTTGTTTTTTTGCTGTTTCATTAAACTTGAACTATTATTCCGGTAAACATTTACGAGAACAATAAATGATTTTCCCCTTCGATAGTTCAATCCCTTATCTAACACGCCAAAACTGATGAGAATTGCTACGCTTTCCTATTACTAAACAGATCCTTGCTTTTGCTCGGATGCTGTTATCTACAAAATTGATACACTGATTAGGTGCTGCACTGTCTTACAGTGGTGCAATGCGGGAAAGACCAATTTACAGAGGCTTAGTTATTTACTGCTATATTAGCAAAGGAAGATTGCGTTCGATTACTTTTCGTTTAGAATCTCAAATACAAATCCCAAACCTTTTTTTGTTTTTCTAAATCCAAATCGATTTTTAAACACGCTTAAGAATTTCACGGCTCTTTCTTTTATGTACTATAAACAGAGTGAGTTAAGAAAGTGTGCGTGTGGTGGTAGAAAGAAGGAAGCGAGGTTAGTTACAAAGGGATCCAAACAATAAAATATTTGTTTGATGAATTGGATAATCTCCCTTATATGATGAAGTTTTTTTATAAAAAAACATTTATAAACAGGAAATGAATGTTATGCTTGAATACCGAGTTATTTCCCAATTGAAATTGAAAACTGTATGGCAATTAATGATAATTGTGACCGATGTTGAAAAGTGATAAAAATCATCCACACCTAATGAAAGATTAAATGAAAATAAAATATGTATGGCCTATCGGTATGAATGGATACGACTTAACAAAAATCTCGTGTAAAACTAATGCAGGAAGCTCAAGATTTATACAACTACAGTGATAAAGAACCTGATATGTGATTCTGCGAACATTATGAACTAACTGGTATCTTCTCTGAACTGGAGAAGGTACAATGATTTTTTTTAAAAGCTAAGAAGTCGCTCGCAATAGTTCACCTCTAGACAAAAAAAAAGTAAGTTCGCTTCTCAACTCTTATTTTTTCTATTGAAATATATCCTATCATCCTGAACTTCTTTTTTCTATCTTTTATTGTCATATTTTTATTTTATATTATTTCTATATTTATTAGAATAAAGGAACTCTTTCTTAAATATAAAGAGCCAATAGACTTCATTTCGGCGATATAAACATTATTTAAATTAAGGGGATATTAAATCCCACATTGTTTTAAAACCGAATAAGAAACTCAAAGATTGGAATCAGAAAGTTTCCAAATTCTGTTTCTGTTGTTTGGAACTCTTTCTGTTTTTTATACTCAACGAACAAAATTCGAGAGCCCTTTCTGAAAGATATTTTTCATTTTTTAATATTACCAAAGGCTCATCAATCCCTCTCTCAGTGTCTTTCTTCCCATACCTTACATGCGCATGCGCGCGCATACACACATCAAAGTTACGCATATTATTATTATTTTTAGTTACGCAAAACTAACACTTAAATGAGACTCTTCAGCCATTTTGTTCTCTATCATTTACACATTTTTTATTTATATGTACACAATAGCAACTCCATTTATTTTTCATTTCCGACGTGCATTCACATAAAATCCTATTTATTTGGTTGAAAGAGAGTGAGTTGTGAACATTAACATTTAATTCTAGTCTCTCCTATGTGCTCTTGAAGCACCAAAATGCATGAATATCCAGGCTTTAAAAAGGTGACGTGAATTACTGTAACAACCTTTTAAGCCCCGTTCGTTCCTGTAATTTTGCTCAGTTAAAGATTGAAATTAAATAAAGAAAACATGAATGAATATTCAGATATCAGCTCTGGGAGAATCCAGGTACGAAGTCATATTGTTTGGATGTACGATAAATTAAAATTTATTAATGCGATTATTTATTATTTTTTTTATTATTTCAAATTCGAGACTCGCTAAATGTCACGTTATACACTACAGTTACTTACTGGACGGCACTGTATTCAAATAAGTGCTGGGAGTGTACTTATAAATCGTATTTTGGAAACTACTTCCTTCAGCATGATCACTAATTGTACGTCACTGCTCTGGCTCGTCCCACACGTTCCAGTTCATACCGATCGAAAAACAGAGTCCGTGATTCGTCGATCCATAGCGACTTCTAATGCTACTCTGATGATACGAGTCATGATGTTCTTCGCTTCAGTGTAAAGTGCCCTTTGAATATTACGGCTGATATTCGTGTTCGCACGTCCACAGAATCCATGAATGTACAGCTGTTTATATAGAGCTGCGCTATTAACCCGGATGTTGCACAGCGTGAACTACACGTCGATTGTTTCGACATCTGTACCATTCCTTCCGTGTACTATTGGAGTTCCTTTGCTTTCTATGCAGTTCTTTACTTAATTGTCACCCTCACATTTTTCCGATAGCTAATAATGATGCCTGCAGTGGATTTGAAGTGATAGTGGTCATTGACCAACGTCGCAAACAAGTAGTTCACTGATCTTCCATTGTGTCAACTGCTGTGTAGAGCAGTCGATAGCGATCCTTGAGTCGGAAAGATCTGGATTTAAATCTCATCTACGGACTGCAGAAATGGCAGGGTTTTTCTTTCCTGGGTTGTTTTTTTTTATCCTCAGCAAAACTGACAAACGAAAAACACACGAAGACTAACAGACGAAGCAAACTGGCGATTTGCTTGATCGCCTTATCAAAGGCGTATGAAGTTTATGAAAATACAAACAACTTGTTCATGACAGGACACGCAGATAAAAGATTGGATTTAATTTAAGAAGTAAAGTTCCGATCGTTTGACTAATTTAATATTCATTCGCTTTTAAGTTAAATTATCAAGTTGAAATAAATTACTTTATTTATTTTTTCTTTGCTTGTTCGCCACTCTCGCTCGTTCTTAGACGTCTTGAGTCATTTCATCAGGAATGTTAGGCAATTTTAATGCACCTTGCTTGCCATTCCTCTGCTGCATCCCTCTAAGGGTATTTTATGTCATAGATATGTGTGTTCAGGAAACCGGTTTGCCAGTTTCCTGAACTGGTCAAGTTCCTGAACAGTTTTTTTTAAACTGATAAAGGTTTCGTGCACTGCAGACCGAATCAAACTCAGGTCTTTCCGATCAAAGGACTCCGTCGAACAGACTATATAGATATATATCGGTATTACTATAATGTAATACTGATATAAACTCCTGAGAACCCATTTAATGAGTCAATTCAAGAAACAAATACCATAACAATTCGCATATAATAATAGTAAGAGATCACGTGACTCACAATCTGCATAAAGGCCGAGATCGCTCGCTAATAATGCAACAATCATAGAAATAACATTTTTATCTCATCCGAAGCTAGTGAAATTTGGGTTTATTCAAGCAGTTCAATCTTACGAAACGACAAAACAAATTATCTATCACTCAGATTCTCTAAATTTAACAATGTTTCAAAAAACAAAAAATAATAAGTTCGTCCATAACTGTTTTAAATCATTTTATTCACGGCGAATCGCAATGCAAGATTAAAATTGCAATCGTCGTCCGCTAGAACAAATTGGAAAAACAAGAAAATGAATCCATCGCAAATAGTGATTGTTTTTGTAATGAGTGATAATCAAAAGACAGAATGAAGTGTTATTACAATTTTCGAAGGAACGTCCTGAAGGTCAAAGGTCAAAATAGTTCCCGAGAATCACAATCAGAAAGACGAAGTGTGCTAGGAATGAAATCTGAAGAAAGGGAAACGAAATCTCTCTCTCTATCTCTCTGTGTAATGACATAAGAGAAGCAGGACACCCCATACTGGCCGGATGGTCAGAGCAAATGAATCTATTTATCGCCTGATCGCTCAGACACGGAAAAGTTGGTCAGCTGTTTGATGTTGGGCGGTCGAAATCAACGCACAGCAGATGGGAAAAGGATGAGCAGGATTCGCCTGCTTGGAAATGTCGGTCATAGAATGTGACAGATGGAATTGGAAGGAGGCTAACTAAAATAAATGACATGAAACTAAAAATACACAAAAGGGAATCCTAGCAGCGATTCGTGAAACTAGAGAACTCGGGTTCTGGGAGTGATAAATTTTCTATATACTGTCCTATTAAATTTCTTCAATAAATCCATCACTTTTTTTTTTAAATCAAACTTTACCACAATTTGACTTAACAGAAATCATGTGAATGAGTGTAATTTTGTACTTCTAGCCTTAACCGTCTTAATAAGTTAGCTTAAAATCTAAATGTTATAAAAATTTCGGGCAGATTACTTAAAACTAAAAGCTAAGCCTAGTAAAGCCAGTGTATGCATTATGTTTGTTAACAATCTATTCGGCCTGGTTGTTTATATGTTATGCGGAAATAAAAACCTAAGTTTCTGGAAGGGATGACATTTCTATGAAGAGATAGAATAACGTACCCTCAGCTGAAAAGCTCTTATAAAGATTCCTATAGTCCTAAACTGGTTTGAAGCGAGGTTTGTGGGGAGGACATATGGATAGGTGATTAATGGGAGAGTCTAGCGGAAGGCTACTCAAATAAATGTTTTTTTCTTTAATGACACATCGGATCAGTATTATAGTGCAGCACATATATTTTTAATTTATGTTATTATCACTCTATATTTTACAAAAGAATTTAAAAGTGTATTGTGAAGTTAATTAATGAGGAATATGGAACTTCTTTTCTACAATGATCCCCCCCCCCGCTATAAACCTGATACGTGTAGCCAATTTTAAAGATGGTTATTAGTTGAGTTTCAATTCATATGAAATTCGTTTGGTAAATGTTGATTTACAATGTGTATAAACCAATATATTATTATTAATCATTTTAAAACTTTTCATGTATGAATTTCACCAATACGGAATAAATGGCACGTTCATTGATTGGCTTATTCAAATGTATACAACCAAACTTTTTTAAATAGTACGTGTCAAAGTTAAGAGAACTGCTGAAACGTAAACCTAAATAGATTATTAGTCATGAAAAAAATCCATCTTTTGGTAATTCTGGAAGCGTGACGAACTCCATTTAAAAGTTACTGATCCAGATAGAGCCTCCCCGCCTAAACATGCAACATATTGACAGCTGTAAAAAAATCAGGACTCTAAGAAGGAAATGAAATATCTATAATGAATAAGAGAAGGTTCAACGTAACCATCACCATGGAGATTTTGCTGGAATAAGATAACCTGCTAAGAAATACGAAAATACCCATTTTCGTTGCAAAAGAACGGGGATCCTGCAACCGTAATATGTTAGGGATGCCAACGGTTTAACACTTCACACCCGCACACAGAAGAAATCACATATCTTTAATGCATATATTCTGACGAACAGAAGAACCAATACAATAGGATAGAGTGAAAGCAATCTTAACGGAGATGGACACATGGGGTGGGGTGGGGGGGTCATAACTCGTAATTGGATTTTATTTGCATCAGCTCATAACAGACAAGAATCCTGTCTAAACGGTGATAAAACAGTTCATTGTAATTCATATGAAAATAATACAAAATTACTTGTTATCGCAGCATTACTGCAGCGATAACAAGTGAATGAAAAGTATAGAGTCTGTGTAGCTAAGTGGATGTGGAGTTTGCATACCACGGCGCTTGACCGCACGAAAGAAGACTTTTTGGTTTCGAATCTAGTCCGCGACTAGAAGAAATTTTTCTAAGCCTTTTTTTCGACCGGTTCCGAGTTAATCGATCTCTGGCACGGGCAGGAAGGTTTTTTCTCCCGGAAACTCAAGAAAAACGACCGTAGAACCCACATTACTTCAGACATTAAATACGAGTGTTAGGGTTAGGGACCACGAGATGGCGGCACTTGTTGAGTCGTCTCTCTTCACTGCGTGCCGCTTAATTAGTGATAGCCTTGGGCCAGCTATCTCTGATTGGGTACCAGTGGATATTGAACTGCCCACTCACTCTCCAAAAGTTAGATAGGACTAAAACGGCCTCGCCTACTCTCTATACGGGAATAAAAAGGCATTAGCTAATTTATATATATATATATATATATATATTTTTATTATTTATTTATTTATTTATTTTTATTTATTTACAACAAATATTTAATAACGTATAAGCGTGATAATTATTTATAATATGGTTCCAACTCGTGTTCATCATGGAAACACTCCACCCTGGCTCTCCACATTAGTAGAAAGGTTAATTATAAGTGTTTCTGTTTATTTATATATTACCGAATCAAATAAAAGGAATGCATTATCATTATGCAGTGCCGTAACGAGGGCGTGACGAAAGAGGCGCAACTAGGTTTGGGGCGCAAAAAGTAAAAAATAAAAATAAATAAATAGATATAAAAGTCCGCTATTTTGTATTGTATTTTTAAATTTCGGCAATATGGCGCTTTAGACACACAAATTCTGCAACTCATTTTGAGGGGGTTAATAGTAAGTATTTAACATATTGCATTTAGTAAAATTTAACTTGTTACATTTAAATTCTTAAAACTTTTTCTCATTTTTGGGTTAGGGGACCGCAAGTTAGACACTTGCGTTGGGTTACGGGGCGCAAGTTAGACACTTACCACAGGCACTTCATATCTTGTTATTGTACTATCATTATGCACAATATAATGCAAATTTCAGAGCACAAGTTGGACATCTTTGAAATCTTCAAATGCGGAATGTTTACAAACATTTGACGGAGCAGAATTTAACGCAATAAAATGAAAACAAAAACTAACGCAAATGTATATTATAAATTGGTATGAAGTTTAAGTTAAACTAGTGAATGAAAAATAATCTCTTTATCATAACAAAAATGAATTACTCAGACCTGAACGTTGTATCAAAATGTAATAAAGTAGTTTTTATATTTTACTGTACATAAAATGATTTCTTGTAAAAATAAGAAATTATTCTTGATGGAAAATATTGTAATAATTATCCTGATCTTCTGAGATCAACTGCTAATGTCTATTCGTAATAGTGACAGAATAGAGGATATTTACTCTAAAACACTAGGGCTACTGTTACAACGCTACTTCAATGGTGTACAGAATGACTAGGAACACGCATCAAATAACAAGACCACAATTAATAAACTATAGAACAGACAAATGCAATAATCATTACGGTAAAGCAATCCTGAGTTTTAACATTTCGGACATTACCCTTTTTTTGTTCTCCTAAGGAGAAAAAACTTAAAAAAAAAAAAGAGGGGGATATTACAACGAAAGGGAAGATGTAACTTGTAAGTCTGACGAATTCTCCTAATGTTAATACGCAGATAAACCACACACACACTGGCTGTGCAGTGCTCCATTTATCTGTTTTTATCATGTCACATCACTATATTCAAAGATAGTAATTATGCGTACAGGTACACGTCGTAATATCTCCCTGAATGCGCATGTATGTGCTGCTCATTTAAACTAAAGCACAGAAACATAAGTAGTCAAAACAAAAGCCTGATGTAATGTGTTACAACCTCAGAACCACTAAACGTACCTGACAATGCCATCCTCAGATAAGCTTCATGCGAACTTCGAGGAAACCGGCTGAAACAACACAAACAGCGACGTTATAGGACAACTTAGTAAATGTTCGTTTCTAGCATTGACTACGATTCCCATGTACAGATGCTGAACTTAACTTAAGAATTTCGTTATCATTATTTATTAGGTTTCATTAATATGCTTTAAGACGTCCTGGATTAAGATTTCCTTAATTACTACTTCAATGAAATAAAAATAATAAACACAATATCGAAATAACATTTTAGGTGGAAGATGAATTTCTTCTCCTGGTGTGAGACCACTGCCCTGCTTATTAAAGGTCAGAAGTGGCTTGAAAAAGTCCATGCTGGGTCTCTAGGGGATGGTTTCCAGACCACGTAAAAACGAATTCAAAGTCAAAAATTATAAAAATTAAGATAAATAGAAAAAATGAACAACCCACTCATGGTGTATACATTAGTACCGCGGTCGGTTAATGATGATTAAGATTAATGATAATAATGATTTTAACTTTTCGTGGGTGGGAGTACCATAAAAATTAAATAAATAAAAAAGTAAATAAAAAATTCAAACATTGCAGAACACATAAAGCACTTTTTCTTTTTCTTTCTCTTTTGTTTTTTCCATGTTGCTCCCATCCACGAAAGGTTGTTTGATAACCTATAGTACATTTCGTACCGTGGGTGGGATAAGGCATTTTACTATTATTATCAATTTTATTTTATTTTATTTTAAAATTTATTTTTACATAGTGCAGAAACCCTGCTCTACAGACCAAACGTCTCCGATAACCGGGAGTGATCTCATAGCGGGCGATGAAATTAATTTCCGACCTAAAGTCGATCACAAATGTCCACGTCCAGTACGGGATTCGAACCCGCAGGGGAAAAGGAACATAGCATTTTCACATACTTGTTGAAAACTGCATATAGCAACACTATATTATTCAAACGTGTGATCATCTGTTAGAAAATATTGCATCAGCATGTTATTTGAATGCACCAACCCAGCCAAGTAGATAGCCTTTTCACTCTCAAATCTATAGGCTGTGGATTCGAATCCTACAGACACGACTGTGAGTTTTTAGGTAGGAAATAATATCATCGCTTGGTGTGAGACCAGCACCCTGCTTATTGTAGGCTTGAAGCGACTCAAAAACTCTTAAGTCTAGAAAGAAAGGTTTCCTGATTATCTAAGTGGATAATCAGGATAAATAAATAAAAAAACAGTATCTTAATGATATTCATACACACAAACACTGATTTCGAAAGGCGTATATAATCCATATTAACTATTTCTACTGTAAACTTTATTTCATTTTATCATTAATATGTCTTCTTCTTCTTCCTCTAGTGGCCTATTATGGTTACGTATTAGGCTACATGGCCTATTATGAATTAGGAAACGGAATAAGATTGACCTATGTCTGTAGATACGTGTGTTCACGGGGCTGTTTTGCCTGTTCTGGGGGACAAAAAACCCGAGTTTTTCCCGGGTGAAAGAATCCACCCCCCCTACCTGCGTATGAGACCGACTAACTCACCTTTCGTTGAAAAAGTGAGTTAGCCGGTTTTCCTCACTGGTCTTTCCGAGCAAAGCGCTTCGTCTATACCGACTGAGCTACGGAGGCTCCATTATGTAGAAAATTTAAAAAACAAATTAATAATTTAAACATATTTCTGCTATATTTTAACAATAAAAACACTATTTAATTGTATATTCTATATGATACTACTCACACTTTGTTGTTATTATTATTATTCCTCTGTATTAATCTCTCTCTGTAATAAATCAAACCAAACAAAGGCCCAGGAATTGATGGTATAAGACCTAAGGATATCAAGCAACACGCAACTAGCTTAAGTCCTATCCTACTAAAATTAATAAATAAAATATTTAAAACAGGACAGATACCAAGTATGCTAAAGATCGCCATAATCACACCCATATACAAACATGGAAAAAGAAATTTAATCAGCAATTACAGAACCATAGCAACATTACCAATTATCAATCAAATTAGGGAGCGGATCGTACTAAAGAAACTCACAGCATATACAGAGAAGTTTCATATTATCCTCAAAACACAATATGGTTTCCAGAAAAATAAGGGAACAACATCTCTCTTGGAAGACTTTACAGACGTAATTAATACCGCCTTAGACAAAAGGCAAAATTACCATGGTAGTCTTTATTGATCTAAATAAAGCATTTGATACACTCACACATCAAACCTTGTTAGAAAAGCTGAGGCATGTTGGAAAAGATGGGCTTCTGCAAAGGTGGTTTACAAACTACCTTCAAAATAGAAAGCATATCACACGTATTGGGTCAAACCGAAGTAAAAAGCTGCCAGTAACCTGTGGAGTACCACAGGGAGCTGTACTCTCCCCAACTCTATTCAACATTTACACGCACGATATTAATCAGCTACCACTCAGAGGTAAGATATTCCAATACGCAGACGATACAGCAATAATATCCATCCATAATAACGCAAGCATAGCCCAATCAAATATGCAACATGACATAAATCTGGTCATAGACCCGCTCACCAAAACTCCATATACCTAAACTCAGAAAAGACAAAATTAATGATATTCAGAAATCCACTGACTCGACCAGTTGATAACAAATATATAACCATCCGACATCCACTCTCCAACATAAAAAAACACACAGAACAGTAAAACCACTACAATCACTCAGGTTGAAACAATACGATACCTTGGAATTTACTTCGATGCAGATATGAACTGGAATAGCCATATAAAACATCTACACAATAAACTCCGAACAATCACCGGCAAACTCTACAGGTTAAAAGACATAGTTCCCCAAAAAACTAAAAACACTAATATACAAAGCACTATGCCAAAATATACTAAGATATGCTATAACAACATATGCTTTCTGTGCACCCTGATTAATGTCGTTACAGTACAAATGATAAAACTGATCTTTTGGGAACAAAGAGACAATAACGATTTTATTTACACTGCAATGTCAGAACACAAAATACTAACAGCAAAACACTTATGTCACTATGCAGCTTTGCTAAAACGTTATTTCGATGCCAACTACAGGACAGTCAGAAATATATACCGTATAACAAGACCTCAGGCAACTAATTATATCACATATAAATACAATAATCACTACGGAAAGGCCACACGAAACTTCTACGTCCCAGACATGATAAATAAATTATCTTTTGAATACAGAAACCTTACAAACTACAATAGCCAGAAAAGAGCTCTAAGGACATTCTATAAACAAGAAACACGCACCCAAAATACCATACAAACTTAATGAAACACAATATATTCGTTCAGGCTTCCAGTTCAGCGACGCATCAAGACATTCAAAGTTATCGTGTGTGTGTGTGTGTGTGTGTGTGTGTGTGTGTGTGTGTGTGTGTGTGTGTGTGTGTGTGTGTGTGTGTGTGTGTGTGTGTGTGTGTGTGTGTGTGTGTGTGTGCGTGCGTGCGTGGCGTTCGCGAATTTCACAATCAACTGCTGCAGTTTAAATCAAACCTATCCAACACAGATTTGATTTCGTAACTTCCCAACACAGCAAACAAACAAAAAAATAATAACTAACTGGTGTCATCCTCAGATAAGCTTACAAATAAGCTTCTAGGATGAAAGCTGAGAAATTACATCTCATTCAAGATTAAAAAAAATAAATAAATAAAAATAAACCTGTTGTAAATATGTAATCACAATATGTAATCATAATTTAAATTTAAAAAAAGGATTGAATTTTTTAAAAAAGAAAAATATGTAATCAAGTATGTATCAAATGTATGTATCACATGTAATACAAAAAAATTATTAGGAAAAAAAAATTATTACACCTATCGCAACAACAGAGACACGTATCGCATAACACGATCCACCACAACTCTTTACACCCCTAGCTCCTACAACAACTCATACAGTTATGCAGTGAGATCACATCTCATACCCATGCTACTCAACAAATACAGAACATTAAAACACGAACTGTGGAAGCTATACCAACACAATTAATATAGGATTCGCATCTATATACACCTCACAAATCACCAGCATCCAACACCTACATGCCATCAATAATAAATACCAAACAACATAAACGGTGTATACTACTCCCACTTTCTTCATAAAAGCTAACCCTAGCTTCGAAATAGGTGGGATCAGCACGACTTAATCAACTAATTCTTACGTTGATTAAGCCGAATAATAACAATATTAGTATTATATAATATTATATACTAAACCGATACAGCAATAATATCCATCCATAATAACGCAAGCATAGCCCAATCAAATATGCAACATGACATAAATCTGTTCACAGACCCGCTCACCAAAACTCCATACACCTAAACTCAGAAAAGACAAAATTAATGAAATTCAGAAATCCACTGACTCGACCAGTTGATAACAAATATATAACCATCCGACATCCACTCTCCAACATAAAAAAACACACAGAACAGTAAAACCACTACAATCACTATATGATAACGATAACACTTTATCAAATTAAAAAGGGGGGAAAATAATAATAAACTGAAAAATGCAGTATGCAATTGTATTAACTACCTTGTGTAACTGTGAACTATATTTGTAAAAGATTACTGTGGTCGTCATTATTCTGTTATATGAATTCCACATTATGCAAATTATAAAGATATTAAGAGTGAAAAATGTGATGCAAGAAATTATAGCACTGTTGCCTAAATATTATAAAATATATGTCATTTCTCTGAGAGGTATTAAAATGTGAAAGTGATACAAAATTATTGTTCCGAATTGCACACATGGTTGATACAAAATTGTAAAGTTTCATCGTTCATAAGATTACAATGTAAATACGTATAACTTACGTGACAGTACTTGTATGCTGATAAGTACAAATGCAGTGGCGCACCCAGAGGGGGGGGGAAGGGGGTCCCTGGCTCCGCAAAGAAAAAGGAAAAAATACTAGAAAATTTTCCAAAAATCTTTTCCTAATTAAAATTCTTTTTCTTTTTTTTATATGTTGTGTCGTGTCTTCTATTTCTACACTACTTATGAATTAACGATCACTGCAGATGCTCAGTCATAGGTCGTATGCGATGCGTAGTGTGTATTCTCAAATCGTCTACTCAACTCGTCCCCCCCCCCTCCCAAGATGAAATCCTGATTGCGCTATATATTATATTATACATGTACGCACATATATTATACATGTACACATGCATATAATGTAAATAAGTAAGTATGAATAATCAAGTTAATAAAAAAATATTATTATTATTATTTGGTCTGACTCTGTGAACGGCAAGTAAGCAAACTATGGACTACAGAACGGGTTCTATTATTAATTTATTTATGTTTAAAAGCTCCGCCTGAAGATGGAAGCCATCGCCTAATAGTGGTACAATAAACAGCAAAAACAAGTTTACCCTGTTAATGGGATGTTTTTGGAAACCAATAAACATCCGATATTACTGTCATAATATTATATTATTGTCTATAATATACTTAATAAGTTGCGAATAATATGATAAGAGGTCAAGCATATTCAACTGTAAAATAATAACAAAAAGAGTCCTTTACGAGAAGAATTATTTATGTAATATAATTTAATCCTTCAGTTTATTATACAAATAAAGCAAATAATCAAACTATTATACTATGACATCATTGAATACTTTTTGTGATATTGCGACAGTTTTTTTTAAAAAAAAACTGATAAAATTCATAGTTTAAAAAAAAAAAAACACGAATAAATTAAAATACTGAGTAATCAATCGCAAATACTAAACATTTTTCGTAACACGCACACACAAACAACAACAACAAAAAAGGTATATGAAGTGTACATTGATCGGGCCATGTGTTTTGATGTCAATATCTCTCACCCACGCTTCATCGTGCAGTTACTGACAGAACGATATCAACAGTAAACATGAATAATCATTCAGGTGGTCGATATTTTTTAACAGAAAAGCATGGCCGAGTACTTACTTCCAGCGTAATTAATCCATGCATATCGTCTTAATCGGAGAGGTCCTCAATGTTATTTTTGCAGCGTGTTCTCCGAGTCTCGTGCTACAAGAAAGTTCACTCTCATTGATTACAAGCAGGGAAAACAATCCGCCATGACATATCCAAACCTTAAAACGGACAGCCCGCGCGAACAAATAATTAGAAAATATTTCTCGTGGTATCCACTAGATGGCAGCAGGAATCAGATTAAAAATAAAATATTACAACAATATTATTTTAATCGTTTACTAGCAAGGAGAATATCGTTGCTTTTTTGGAAGTAATATAATCAGCAGGGAACTTTCATACATAAATTGACATTTATGAATAAGGGCTGGCTGGTAAACAATGGCTGCTCTCCAATCAAAAGTTTGAATACCACTATGACATATTTTTTTTTTAGTTTTTTTTAAATATTTTTATTAATCGTTTGGTGGTAGCCCCGTTTGAAATTTGAGATAAACAAATTAGGCTGCTTATTTAGTAGCTTGTAGTATCTCAGTGGAAGTGGCGCTTGCGTCCTCTGTGCTTGGTCGCTTGAAGTCAGACTTCAGTTCAAGTCGTCGCTGACTGGAAGAACTTTTTCTAAGCCTTTCTTCGACCGATTCCCGCATTAGTCGATCTCTGGCATGGGAAAGCGAGTTTTTCCTCCCGGAAACTCTGGTTTTTTATCCCGTAAACTCAAGAAAATCGACCGTAGTACCCACATTATTTCAGACAGTACCATATCTTGTTAGGGTTAAGTACCAAGAGATGGCAGCACTTGTTTGCCAGCCTCTTCATTGGTGGCTGCTATAATTAGTGAATAGACATGGGGAAGCTATCTATGATTGGCTACCAGTGGTGATTGAACTGCCCACTCAGTCTCCAAAAGCTAGATAGAGTATAGAGGCCTCACCTACTCCCTATAAGGGAATAAAAGGCGTTAGCTGATAGCTAGCTAGTAGTTTGCAAAAGTTCATTATTTCGTCTTTAGAGCAAAGTATCTGTATTATCGAACTCTTAGCCTACCACTGTGCTCATGCACCATAGATTTATACTTAATGGTACTTGAGCACCATGAGATACAACAAGAAATAGGAATCTCTTAAAAAATAAAAATAAAAAATAATAAAAAAAAACATAAAACTTTATTTTTCTCTCTCTTCTCATCACAATCAAATTAACAAAATATAATTTGTGGATTAATTATTTTGGATGAATTTCAGTTTTCTTTGTACTTTTATAAGTTATCAAACTGGTTTCAGAGAATTTAAGGGAAAGGGACCTGTGTAGCTCATGAAAATGGCGTTTGTTTCTATAGTGCTAGGCCGCTGGAAGAAATACTGTCCTAAGTTTGATTCTAATCTCCACCCGCTGAGAGGAAGTGTTTTTTCAGACTTTTTTCCCAGTCATTTTCCGAATTAGTCGATCTTTAGCTGAGCCAAGTACTGTTTTTTTTTCCCATAAACTCGAGGTTTTAACTCTGTAATTCAATAAAATTGACGGTTCACACACAATATATATATATATATATATAGGAGGGGCTATTCTAGGAGGGGCTCTTCCCTCCCCCTGGGGCATTAGGCTTCCCCCCCCCCGAGTGTTCCGGGCTGGTGAGCCGGTTCTCCATTGTTTTAAAACATCCAGCAAATTGTTGTCTCGTGAAGGTAAACACATTGTTCGACGTTTCAAAATAATGAAGAACAAAAAACGCGACATAGAAACGTTTCAAATTTCGGCTTATCTTTGTATATATAGAGAGTGGATATATATAATTAAAATTAGGAACCACGGGGTGGCAGTAGCTATCTGTCATACTCTCGTTCCCACGTGATTGATAGCCTTTGACCAGTTATCCGGGACGGATAAGGTTGAGAGATTGACTGGCCATCGATGTTCAGTAAAAAAAGTAAGTTAGAGAAAATCGGCTTGGCCTACTCCCTCTAGGAAAATAAAGGAGGATTTTTTTTTCATTTTTGGAAGAGGATGCTAAAATATTGAATTAACAATGGCCCTAAATTTACATGTGGTGAGTATTATTCTTTTCTTCAATAAATCATGATCATTATTATTTTACAACTACCAATTATCGACATAGAGAATGGCAGAGATTTTCAAACTAATAGACATAATAGAAAACATGACAGACGAAATCACCAGACGCAAAAATCAATAGATATGAACAATCAAATGGAGTTCTCAGTAAAGAAAAAAAAAATTTTTTTTTGACCTCTGTGACAAGATTTAGCAATAGTTTCAAACTACTGCTAAATCTTGCTGTTTCATTCCAAAGCCTGGGTCCTACTGTGGATCAATTGGCAGAATCCATTTTGGCGGGTCACTGATTGTTAAATATCTACAGTGTAAACACTAGTTTCATTAAATCTTTCCAAAACATGGGTCCATAGACAGATGATGCTGTGAAGATCTACTGTGGATCAAGAGGCAGAATTCATATCGCTAGGTCACTGATTGCCTTCTAGGTGGTGGAGTTAATTATTGATGACTTTATTCATTCTTTTCGATAGTAATGACGTGAATGAATGCAATAGTTGGATATAGTGGCGACCGGTGAAAATTTTAAGTGGGGGTGCTGCATATACAAAGAAAAAAAAAAATTTCCTAATCAGTAACGAATTTATTAATAAATAAATTTACATATTAAAAATATTTCATCCTCACCACGAACAAACACCAATAATAAATGTTTCGTATCAATAGCAATGAAAAGTGCAAACGAATGTCGGCGTTAGATCGTAGTGCATTTGTTTTGTGTAACGATAATTGAAAAAATATAATTCTTTTCATATTTTCAACAGTGACACTCGTCATAATTGATGAATTTATTGTATCTATAATAAATAAATAATTATATGTTATTTTAACAAAATAAAATAAGATTTACAAAAAAATAGTTAACCACGAACACACGCGCCAATAATAAACGTTTCACATCTCACAGAAATAACGAGCGCAAGCATAAGATACACTGCCCAAGCGGCAGTATATCTAATGACGTAACGTGCAACGACAGCAAACGAATATCGGCGTTATTATTATTATTATTATTATTCCTGATACCTCCAAGGAGTCCGAAGACTCATCACGGGAGGACATCTACAACTGTCTCTACACCTAACCGCTACTACGAATCATCTCCATCAACGCCATCTACCGCCCACCTCCAACACCACCACAACTAGTAATTTTGTCTGTAAATTGCGTGTGTTCTGAAGGGCCGATTTGTATGTATGCGGGATGAAAAACCCGAGTTTCCGGGAGAAAAAACCCTGCTACCTCCGTATGAGATCGGCTAACTCACCTTCGAATTGAAATCGACCAGATCGGATCTTGGGTGATAAGGTGATAAAGTCCTTTTTAGGACTTCCAGAGTAATAAATGGCGTTAGATCGCAGTGCATTTGTTTCGTGTAACGATAATTGAAAAAATATAATTCTTTTCATATTTTCAACAGTGACACTCGTCATAATTCAGCCTTGTATCTATAATAAATAAATAATTATATGTTATTTTAACAAAATAAAATAAGATTTAGAAAAAATAGTTCACCAGGTACACACACACTAATAATAAACGTTTCACATCTCACAGAAATAAGGCGCGTAAGCTTACTAAAAATACACTGCCATTTGAGCAGTTACAGTTGGGAATGACGTAACGTGCAATGACAAGAGCAAACGAATATCGGCGTTAGATCGCAGTGCATTTGTTTCGTAATCTAAAGCGTTAATCGAACAGTTCCAATTATTAACTATTCAATCAATGTCAAAACATAAGCTGTAACCTTTAACATGTTGTACTGTATTTATATATAATGTTGTAAGCATTGTTATTATTTATAAACACAAACAAAATTTCATTTTTTCCTTGGGGATGCTGCAGTGTCGCAGTGCTTATGTACGGGCCGTCACTGGTTGGATGGCTAGCTGTTTATCTTTAGGATTAGTTGAATATAGGGTAGTTTGCATGCAGAGTTATGTGAAGCTAAAAACGGAAGACATTTACGTCACATTATATTATTAGCACTTGATGTCAAAGACATCTTCATTCTTTGTAAATTTTTTGTGTAATTAAAATTTCGAAAGTTCATACACAATAGAGTTATTACTATTTCTAACCACCTAGGAACTTTTCGCACACCCTGTATATACAAAAAAAAACGCAGTTACTATATATATATATAGTAACTGCGTTTTTTTGTATATACAGGGTGTGCCAAAAGACTGCAGATGGTGATTTTATGTTAGCAAAAGTAATTATTTGGATGTAGTCTTCGGAGGAAAGAAACACCAAAACTAGTTCCTTTAATATTGAATTTTTTTTTTTTTTTTTTTTTTTTTTTTTTTTGTCTAGAATAAGAGATGAGGCAACTTACGATCCAGGACATGAAGGGATTTAAACATTTAATAACTTATTTTTATTCTTTTTTTTTTTTTTGTTATAATAATGAATGTTCTTGACTTATTTGCCAACCTGTATTACAGGAATTACGTGGACCATCGGACAACTTGAAGTCAATTATTCGCAAGCCAAGGTGGTACATTGGTTTAACGTGTCACAAAGTGTCATTTCTTTACCATGGCTGCAGTTTCAGGATACAGGAACCATTACAAGAAGAGCTGTCCGAGGATTGTCAATCAGAACAGAATGCTATCTGGCTCTAACAGCCGGACAGAACCCTATGTGTCCTCTCACCACCTGTTGAAACTGCTGCAATCACAGGTGAAAACATTTTCAACTGGACTGTTTAAAAGGCTTAATCTGGAGTGTACACAAGGAAGCCAGAGCTCATCGAAGCCGATGCTGCAGACATAGTGGAGGATATTCTTGTGTCATTTGGGGAGGGGGGTAATAATGATCAACAGCCACATCCCTCTTCATCTTCTTGATAGGGATAACCATAACTGTTCAGAAGTGGTGAGAACAGATCCTTGAACCCTATGCGCAACTCAGTGAGAGAGAGAGGAGAGGTCCAGATTTTCTTTTCATGCATGTGATGCCACTGCCCATGGGGCTCATGTGATGGAGGAGCATCTTGAAACTGAAGATATGCAATGGCTGCCACCAGCACATTCATCAAACTTACTTCCATTTGATCATGTTTAGGAACAATCTTTAGCATTCCGAGAGCTACCAATTCTATCACTTAGTGAACGAGTCTGCTCTGGTGGAATAAATTGGATTTGTTCACAAAGAATCTTATAGTCACCTTATATCGAGCATAATCTGCCACCCTGGTCTCTTTAGTCTTTAGATAAGAATCACATTCTGTACTGTTATTCACCCTAGTTTCGAATATATTGTCAACTTTCTGTCTCCTCATTTTATTATTCTGCTGTACACTGCCATGACAGATTTTGTTTCCCTTCATTCCAAGAGTTACACATTTTATAAGTGTCTTATTAATTTTGTCAAGCAATATATAAAAAGTGGAAGATTCACAGGATTAAAACGATTGTCCAGGTTAAAGCCACTTAGGTGTAATAATGTATTTTCTTAATTGTATGTCAAGGTTTGAAGGACAAAGACTAGCAACCCATTGTCTTCCAAAGTTAGGGCAGAAGATGTACCCATTTCCTAGTGAAGCTCAGTGGAAGTGATGTTCGCACTTCTCAGCGATAGACCGCCAGAAGAAAGAGTGTCGTAAGTTCGATTCTAGTCATCACCTAGAACTTTTTCTAAGCCTTTTTCCGACCGATTCCCACCTTAGATCTCTAGGCAAGCTTGTTTTTATTCCCGGAAACTCAAGAAAATCGACTGTAGAACCCACATTATTTCAGACATCCACCATATATTGCACAAGTTAGGCACCGCGAGATGGCGTCACTTAGCCGTCTCTTCACTGCGTGCCACTTAAATCAGTGCTAGTCTTGAGCCAGCTATCTCTGATTGGCTACCAGTGAAGATCGAACTTTCCACTCAGTCTCCAAAAGTTAGATAGCGCTAAAAACGGCCTTGCCTACTCCCTCTGAGGGAATAATATGAATTAGCTGAATAATCTTTTACCTCTTTCCTTTGGGAAATAAAATACATTAGAGAATTTTTTTAATTTTTTCTATATTTAATTCAGCTTAAAAGCCATAACAAATTTTCGCAACTATTCTTTGTAGACATGTTGGAAACAGGGACATGACTTCACAACAAACTAAATCATGTCTATTATTATTGCATTCACACATCCATGGAGTCAAGTGGGGGGATCCAAATTATCCACCCAATGTTCTCTCCTTGAAACCATTAACAGACACAGCACTCAAAACTGACTGGAAATCCATTCATTCACCTCTCTCTCTCTCCAAGTGAAAAATCTAGTCCTTGCACCCTTGCTAATCGTATACTTATGCAATACACCTCTTGTCCTGCCCCCTCTTACCAAGTGCTGAAATATTTCCTCTGTATTAATCCAATAAAATACTTGAATTACCCATTAATGTGCACAGCTGCTCTGAATGGGCTACACTTTGATGAAATCTGGTACTGTATGTAGGATGCTTACTAAAATTTGTCATTTTGATCTAAACGAAGCAACGTTTGGTGTGATAAATTCTGAACTGAAAACAGTAATTACAGAGGAACCCATGGAAATATGCTGCACATTTTTTGCTCTCTTGAATTTTTCTCATTTAATATTGCTCATATGATCAGGATACTATCCTTTTCTGTACTTATTTAAAAAAATTGCTTCATAGTTTCAGAGCAACCCCCCCCCTACCATATACATACCAATTTCAGAAGTTAAGAAAATCTGCAATATTGATTGGAATGAAGAGATAGCATCCGAAAATAAGGAGAATGCATTTCTTGAGTTCTTGGCACAACAATCTTAGGCAATATATAATGGAGGGCACACGAGGGTTGTCTTAGATCTGGTTGTATCAGAGGATGTTTGTGAATGGAATGTCTAATCCTTCCCCATTTGGAAGGAAAGACCATGAAGTGATCACATGGATTGAACCAGTCACATGAGAACTTCTATAAAGAAGGAATGCATGCAGAACTACAAGGCTGGTGATTATGGAAAACTTAGGAGACAATTGTGGCTATAGTGTGGAAAGAGGAGTTGAGTGGGAAGGATACAGTTGCTGCATGAGCATTGATCAAGAGCTATTTAACAGTAGCAACCTGCTTTTTGTATTCTCAGGCCAGAAAGGGACTTGGTAAAGTGGAGTATGAGAAAAAACTAGCCAATTAAGCTAAGAAAATTCCTAGCGAGTTATTTCGATATGTATCAAGAAGGGAATATGACTACGGGAGAATACAAGTTGGTGACAATGACAGATTGGTAACCAGTGTGAAGGATATAGTTGAATTAATCAACATCAGTGTTTCATCCTCATGAAAGCAACATCAGAAGCACTAGACTTTAGAACGTATGGTGGAGGGACTGATGGTGAATGAGCACAAAGTATATGAGGAAATAAGTAAACTTGGTGTTAATAAGACAGTAGGATTTCACAGCATACTGCCACGTGTCTTGATGGAATGCCCTATAGAATTAATAGCATCATTGTTGTAACTATTTAACATGAATCTTGCAACAAGGTAAGTCCCAATGGAAGTGGGAAAAATTGTTCAACTTGACAAAAGGGGGGGGGATAAGACGAAGGCTACAAATTATAGGCCAATCTGTGTGTGTATCCGAGGTTGTTAATGTATTAGAGAAGTCAATGAGAACTAGGATTCAGAAGTGAGTTGATAATAGCAGTATTCTTTATGATGGTCAGCATGGGTTTGTTAGGGGAGGTCAGGTTTCAGCAATTTGTTTACATATTACATTACAAACTCACTCGATAAAAGAGATGCATATACAGTGTACTTGAATTTTTCAAAGGACTTTGATAAGGTGCCACCTGACAATTAGTTGCTAAAACTGAAACAGATGGGATTAGATAACAGACTAGTAAGCTGGATAACTGATTGACTTTTGGACAGGTATCAGCAGGTTGTATATGGAGTGGTATCCTAAAAGAGGAAGGTCACTAGTGAAGTGCCACAGGGACCTGTTTTTGAGACTATTATTGTTTAATTTGTACACTAATGACATTGGACTGGCTTAACTGGAGAGGTACAGATGTTCACTGATGCAAAGTTGGGAAGCACTGAGAAGTAGAGCAAACATTGTGGCCTTGCAGGAGGATCTAAATAGACTATGTGAGTGAGCAAATGATTGGAGCTATTCGTTTAATGTTGCAAAGTGCAATATCTTGAAATTTGGTGGGCAGATTGGGATGCAGAGTATACAGTTGAGAAATTTTGAAAGAGGTAAAGGAGATGAGAGATATCTGGGAGTGATGATGGACAGGGACTTGAAGTTTAGGGATCACTGCTGCTAAAATTGTAGGAGCATTCCAACAAATTATGGCAATACCGAGGGCATTGACATGCATAAGCAAAGAACTTATAAAGCTTTGATCAGGCCACATATGGACTACTACACAGATTTGATGGCTTGGTTTTCATGGGGATGAGGATGTATTGGAGGTAGTTAGTGTCAGGTCTATGGAATGTTGGATATGAAGAGAAATTAATGGAATACAACTTAGAGCCTTGTAAATAGAAGGGATGTGGTTCAGACATATACGAGGTGCTATCAAAAAGAAACTGAACTAAGCTAATAAAATGTTTACAACTTACCCAATTTAAATTTGGATTCAACTCCTTTCAAAATAGTCTCCTTCCGAGTTCATGCAGTGATCCCACCACTTTCACTTGCTCCAAATGCTTCCTGGAAGTCTTTTTTTTTGTTGAAGTACATCAAGCACTGCTTGCAATTCGTCTTGTATCTCCTTAATGGTGTCAAACTCCCCCCCCCCCGCCTTCAGCTCAATTTAATTTTTGGAAATAAAAAAGTCACAAGGGACTAAATCTGATGAGTAAGGAGGATGTGGGATGACTGCCATGCTGTTGGCCACCAAAAACTCTCACATTGTTAAGGTACCATGGAAGGAAGCAGTTCTGGTGGAGCCAGTTGCAGCTTTGCTATAGTTCCAGTCTTTTGCAACAAACATCTTCTCTCAACTGTCTTAAAATGTTGCAGTAGAATTCTGCATTTATTGAAACAAATACACAATCCCCTTAATATTGAAAGATGATCAACATGCTCTTCGTTGCACTCCTGACTCCTTTGCTCTTGGGGACCAAAGGACTCTTCCACTATGACCATTGCCATTTTGTCTCCAGGTTGTAGCTGTAAACCCAAGTCTCATCCCCTGTGATGACCCTTCAGAGGAGGGTTGAATCATGAATGGCCTTTTGACAAAGATCTTGACATGTGCTCCTGATCAGGTCAAGAGATGGAATGAACTTGGCAGCAAAGCGACGTGTTCAAATCTCGTGTTGATCTCGAGTTGCTCCATACGAAATCCTAACTCCATCAGCAGCTTCCTGGATGGTGATCATCTTCATGGATGATCTGTCAAATTTTTTCAACATTTTCGCAGATTGTGCTGGTGGACAGTTGTCCCTGCTTCTCATTATCTTCCAAGGTGGTTTGGCCATTCTTAAAACTTGAGTGCCAAAACACTGAGATCAGCTCATAGATTCATTTTTATGTGCTTTACAAAGTAATTCAAGGGTCTCTGTGGCAGATTTCCCATTTTATGCAAAATTTTACATTTGTCCTTTGTTCTAATTTCATGGTGAAATCTCATGGCACAAGATATGAATAATGCATGTTACAAGAGTTCCAGTGCACATAGCTCAACACAAGGTGGTAGACTGACTCGATGTCTATGCCACTGACACCTGGCCGCATGTAATTGTATCTATCGTTGATTATCTGAAACAGTCAGGTTTCTTTTTGATAGCACCTCGTAAGTTGGTGATGGGTTGTTACCAGATTAATGTGTAGAAATTATTTCATGAGGGAGGCAAGGGTAGAACTAAGCTATCCATGGAACCTGTATAAGGAGGTGTGTGTGCAAGGGAGTGAGAAGCAAGTTCTTTGCATGGAGAGTGATTGGTGAGTGGAATGAATTGCCTGAAAGTGTAGTGAGTGCAGACATTGTGAATGGGTTCAAAGCAGGATTGGATCTTTTGGCATAAGAGTATAGACTTCCTGTGAGGAGTCCTTTGACTCCATGGAGGTCAGATGATGATAAAATCAAAAACTGCACATCAAAAACAGACTGAATTGACAATACTTTATTTTCGTAGCATGTTGTATAAACAGATTCATTACATGCAGAAATATTAAACAATTTATAGAAACACTGAAAAACTTGCTTAGAATCAAGTATTATGATGCACAACCACAGTATGAATAGCAATATTTGTTACATTCCATTATTTTGCAACTTACAAATAACTAACATCTTCTATATACTACATACTTTCTACAGTCACATTTTTTTTTTTGTTCTGATGTCTGCCATGGCATTTCATGATTTTATGTATGATTAATGCAATATTTTCTGTTCAAACTTGGTAGAATGTCAATGATCATTTACTACTTTCATCATAATCTGAGTCATGACTATATAGGAGTGTGTTGAGGCAGTTAGTAAAGAATGTTAACCTTCAACAACTATCACTGCATGGAAGGATCCCCCTACTGGTCATATATAATCTATAAGCATCTCAATTTGTAGGAGGAAAAAAATAAAAAGAGATCTCGACTGTCAGAGGGTACACAGATGAGAACATAAAACATCAGTTGTCTCTAACATACTAATATACAGTATTCTGTATGCTTGATTTTGAATAACCATATGTTTGGCATATGTTGTGAGCACACATTGTGAGTACTTTTCTGAACTTCACTGAAACCACCACTTATTTAGTACTCAATTTCTTGACCATATATAAATAAATAATAATAATAATAAAAAAAAAGACCAATAAATAAAGCTGGCATTCTCACTTGAAAAATATTGAGCCTATTATGTAAAATTCAAACCATAAAATAATCAAAAGCATGTTAGAAATCACTAAAAACAATCAAATATATATTATAGTTTATGTAAATGTTTAAGCATCACACTAACAATTAGGGTGATTTTCGTTTATTTATTTTTACGGTATATATTAGAACACAGAAACTAAGTAAATAATTAATTTATTAACTTATTGCTGGTAAATTAATTATTTACTTAGTTTCTGTGTTCTAATATATACCGTAAAAAAAAATAAACATGTCCGATGAACACATAAGTCTGTCCACACGTTTAGGGTGATTTTCTTTACAAGGACATTAAAACTGGTTTTTTTTTTATATATGGCTTATTTAAACCTGGTATATTTATTCTTTATTATATACAAAAGATTTCATTTAACAGTAGGATTACCCACTTTCTTAAGCCCTTAAATAAAATCTCTGATAGTTTCATTATCCACAGTACTTAAAAATAGAAATGAGAAGCTCTAAAACAGGAAATTACCAAGAATCTTTTATTCATTCTGTACAAAAAAAAAAAAAAAAAGTAAAATTTTACATATAATACATGTACAAGAGGGAAAAAAAATTCAAGGTCATTATAGCACCATTCATGGAAAAAAAAAGTTCTAAAAAAATAATAAAACAGATAACTGTGTGCTGTAGATAACTATGAACAGCTAAATACAAATATACTTACAAACATCTCATAGAATATACTTAGTTTGATCTGGAAAGCATCATTTCCAAAAAGTATATTATTTACAGTCAACTCTTCAATACCAAAAGTGTAAGAAGTTTTAAGTGGTCTGTACCCTTGGTAAAAAGGGTCTCAAAGAGCACCATAGATAAGAGGTACATTAAAAAAATATATAAGAAAGAAAAACACTAATATTGAGTTTTCTCAAATAAAAAATTATAAAAAAATCATAATTTGGAATCAAGAATTACATATCAAATGCTAAGATAACAGCAGAAAAGCTCCATTAATTATAAAAATGCATCCCAACTTTTAATAAGTAGTAGTGTCTGATTAGATACTTTATTTTCCTTCCACAAGAACAAAAACATATATGGCTCCTTGAAAGAGTCCAAGAACTCATTGAGAGGGGGGGAGTCCCTGTTGATCCCTCATGCCTAGATCTCTCTCTCTCTCTCTCTGAATACAATCAACAAAGATGCATTCACAACACCCAACAGTAGCCTACCCCACATGCCATTTGAAGAACTTGAAGATCACATATTTCTTACCAACACCCTTAGTCAGCTTCCAAGAATGATCCCGAGTTCTAATCCTTGTCAAACTACCAAATCTCTTAACTATATTGTTAAATAATACCCTTACTAAGTCATATTTTCTATCATATCTCCTCTGTTTGTGCCTCCACAGAAGACCACACTCCCACAATCAGTCCTCGTGTGCAATTCCATAGGCCTATCAGGATTTTCTATAGAAAGACTTATATGAAGTTTTTAATAGAGGCTTCTTTCTTGTATATAGTTGTTACTACAGGAAATGGTATGTTCCCCATAAACAACTTATTCACTGTCTCCTCACTTGCTATATCCTTATCTCAGTCTTCACGGATCAATGTCTTTCTGAACTGTTATTGTTTTCATGATAACTGAAAAAAAAAAGTGTAAACCAGGGATTTCAGTATTGTGAAATCCCTGGTTCACACATTTTCATGTAAATATGGCTTCTTTAAATATTTTCAGGTTTTCACTGTTCCACTGGTGTTCAGATAAAAACTAATTTGGTGATGCATTCTATTTAACTTTTTTTTTAAATCAAATTTCAATTCACTATTTGTGAACAGTTTTGGCTGGCAGCACTTACTCAATTTCTGATTTTCCTTTCTTTTGTTAAAGACCAAGACCTTTCCTTGAAAGTGAAACAGTCTTTCACAGGGTACATTAAGCATCAACTACATTTACATGTTTAAAGATGATACTAGAAAGTCATCAAAAAAGTAGACATGAGCCATGGAAATGAGGGACAACTATTAAATATGAATATTTTAATTGATGAATATTAAATTATCTTCAAACAATTTCAACAAGCAGAACTACAAGTTTTGAGGCATTTTCCTCTCATTCCTAAACATAGTAATTTTTCAAAGTACTTCATCAGATCATTTTTTAAAGTTGAATGTTACGCATATGTTGAACCCTTTGTATGGTCGAAATGGGAGCAACATCTTAAGCTGTTCATGGAGTGACTAAATGCTGTTTCTTGACAGATATTTTCTCATCATTTTACAAATATCTATCATCCTCCAAATCATATCACCTGATTTTTTTATATAAGATAATTTTTCAAGGAATATGGTTAAAGATAATTTCATTAGTTTAACTCCAAAAGCTATAATCTAAAACTATTTTATTTTTATCTGATTGTAAACATGTTATCCTCCCTGGGTGAAGTCAGTTTTGAGTACATGCAAAATGATAAATGCTGAAGTTTTCTACATATCGGTTTGTCTTCTCTATAAGTTTTATAAGGAATTATAAATTAAGGACTTCACTGCTGTTCTTTTCTTATACAGAAATGAATAATGAATCAATGATTCTTCATTTAGTCCAAATATAATTATACCTATATTTGGCCTTGGTTATTACTAAGGCGTCTATCCATCTTCAAAGGCATACAGAATGTGTATATATGCACAGAAGGAAGGTAAGACATTGCTAAATGATTTAAATAACCTTCTCTTTGAGCATGGTATGGAGATTTTGATTGTTAAGCTGATGATTTCATATACTAGTCTTCCAGATTATTTCTAGAAGTTTGAGATAACAGTACAGAATTCTCACCCCCCCTCAAGTTGAGGGAATGGTATAGAAACATCACCAAAATACCTCCCCCCCTCCATTCCATAACCTAGATCACCTTAGCATCTACACGATCCCCTACTCCTGCAAATTGGCCACAACAAATGGAAGAACTATAGACATCTGTCTGAATAATTATTTTCATAAAAATGCAATTCAATGCAATGGTTGTAATATCTTTTACCAAGATAAAATTAACACCTTTGATCTCACTGAAATTTAGAGTATCTCTCGAATCCAGTGTATGATTTACCACTAGACCTTCAGTTACAAGCCTTACAGCAAAAGACTTTCAGCTATCACTATATATGTTATGCTCCCCATAAACAACTTATTCATTGTCTCCTCACTTGCTATATCCTTATCTCAGTTTTCATGAGTCAATGTCTTTCTGAACTGTTATTGTCTTCATGATAGCTGCAATCTGTGTCTGTTCTGACAAACTTAGATTCTATACCTCCTCCACTTCCCATAGTAAAAATCTCAATGCAGTATTTTGGATCTTCATTGTCTATCAGCCATATTCATTAGTTCACATTACAAGTCTATTCAAATCTTCCCAAAAGATATGTGGCCATCAGCATCGTTCCTTATAACTCTCGTCAATTGATTCATCTGAAAACAAATGAACAACTCCTTTGAACCTGCTAAAATTAATCTATAAATTAAAACATAGCAGTTTGAAAACAAACCCCTGCAATGTGCCATGTATTACTTTACATTTCCAAAATACTGTTCCCATAAGAAACAAACAATCTCTATTAAACAGCTATCCAATGAACTAATCTATTATTTATCTCATCTCTGAACTAAATACCAACTTAATGTGCATTAATCAGCCAAATACATTTGCAAATTCAAGAAACAGCATGCATCTCAGATGTAGTATGCAATTGGTAATGAAACATATCTTAAGGAAGTGTTTCAATAATCACTAACTAAGCAATACTCTACTTATATGTGTCAACTGGCAATAAATGAAGAAATGTCACATTCTGAAACCATTAAATTATTGCATCATAATAAGTTTGGCTTTTTGAAATAAGTTTCTAATGTTTCAATCATTTTACCAAAGAGTGAAAAATTAATGTCAGTGAGAAAAATGAACCTTCTGGTATTTCAATCAAAGGAAAAAAAAAGTTGGTGTCCTGGGGATTCAACGTAGCTACTTATTTTGTTCCCTAAAACCCAGCTTTCAACATACAGCATCACAACACCAAAGTGCAAGAACATAAAATGCCACATCACACCCAATTAAAAAATATAATTTACAGCTCACTAAAAAAGTCAATTTTCATACAGAAAATTGTTAATCCTGTTAAAGAGCTTCTCTTAATAATGCTTTACAGAATCATAATTGCAAATATATACATATATATGCATGTACACACAAATGAAAAACTAAACTCTTGTAAATCTAAGGTGTATTTCAATCCCAAGTCTACTTCTTAATCAGAAACAATGTAAATTTAGTTCTGGCATGGATTTTATATAAATGTAATTTTTAAGTAACTTTTCCCAATCCTTCTAATAGGAATGTGGTCTTTAAACTTATTTGTCTGTGTAACAAACTATATTAAATTTATATGGAAAGAATGAAAATTTATCTAATGTCACTAGCAATATTGGAAAAGATAAACAATATAACCTTAAGTTCAGAAATAATATAAATAAAAATTTCTGAATTATTTCAATTCATATTTAGATGAAAGTGATGCTCTGTTAATAATTAATTATGGTGATAGGAGATTACTTAAAATTACGATATATTAGCCTTTCAGATAACTTTTCAAAATATGAGAATTGGCCTTATTGAGATTTGCCCAATGTATAAAGTCCTTGCAGTATTCTTTAAACTTATCAATTTATAAGTACTGTGATGTAAAAGGATCATATCATGCTATTTAATATGATGATGTGTTAATGCAACGTTATCATAGTCCAGACTTACGTAGTTTGGAGGCAGATATAAGTCATGTATTCTTCATGCCTAAC
Organism: Typopeltis vanoorti; assembly: GCF_054136105.1. NCBI lineage: Eukaryota > Metazoa > Arthropoda > Arachnida > Uropygi > Thelyphonidae > Typopeltis > Typopeltis vanoorti. Next base: position 91,326,159 of record NC_143551.1, on the reverse strand, counting down.
TTCAGCAGAATGCCAATATAACCATATTATTATTTCCTAAGGTCCCCACGGAGTCATAGACTCATCTAGGAGGTCCCTTTTATCATATCTGCCTTAAACACATTCAAATTCTCTGAAGACACCACGCTCTCAGTCAATGCATTCCAATCATTCAACTCTCCATGGAAAAAATCTGCTTCTCGCATCTTCCCGTGATGTGACCTCTTGTTCTCCCCCCAATCTCCCACCATTTTATGAAACCTCGTCAATGTTAATCCTATAACAACCCCATACCAACTTGAGTGTCTCTACCATATCAACCCCCTCTTCCTCCTATTCACTGGACTCTGCAAATTGCATTGCCTCAACCTTCCTTCATATTCAACATTACAGAGATCAGTAACTATTTTGGTTCAATTGCCTCTGGACCCTCTCCAACATCTCACCATCCATCCTTTTGAAAACCAGATGACCAAATCTGTGCACAGTAGTCCATATGTGGCCTGATCAATCTTATACAATGAAACCAGAATTTCCTTACTTCTACAAATCAGTGTCCTCCACATCACTCTCAGAATTTGTTGTGTTATCCTCACAATTTTGATATGTCCTCTAAATTTTAGATCCTTATCCACCATCACCCCAAAATCTCTTATTTCCTCCACCTCCAACAAAATATCCCCACCAAGAGTAAATTCTACATCCTATCTTTGTTTTCCAAATTTTAAAACCTTACATTTCACAACATTGCACTGGCATCCCTACTCCAATGACCATTCACTGTCTATTCGAGACTTCTTGTAAGGTCAACAAGATTTGCCCTATTCCTCATAGTTTGTCCAAACTTTGCATCATCTGTAAACAGCTGTATATCCCCATTCAAATCTTCCCTAATACCATTAACATATAGATTAAACAGCAATGGTCCTAAAAGAGACTCCTGAGTCACACCACTAGTGACTTTCTTCTTCTGCGATTGCTCCCCCATACAATTTGATACTTATCAGACAGCCATTCTCCAATCAAATACAATAGTCTAATATCTAACCCCATCTATCATGATCATGCAATACTGTAAATGCCTGGCAATGACCAAGAGTGTACTTTATGTTTGGTGGAAAGAAAAAAAAAAAGGGACAGTTTTTGAGAAAAGGAGACAGAAAACAAGATTTTTTTTTTTTTTTTTTAAATATATGAGTCCACTTTTTCCTAAAAGATTTTTAATGTATGGAACAATAAACCTATTATCATTTTCATCAGAAGGCTGTTTTTGTTTGATAATTATCAAGTATTTTGCTAACAATGGTAATATTTTGTAGTCATCAGAACAGAGATGTCTTAATATGATGCAATTCATGTGTAAGCAATTACTTGTCAAAGCAAATAACATATGTAAGTACCATTGGTATGGGTTTTGATGACACTAAACCTTCTGACTAGACAGATGTAAATCAACTTGTATCTGGCAGTAAACATGGACTTTCCATAGACAGACACCCATAACCTAGTAGCAAAAATGAGGCAGAGGACACATGGTAAAAATCTGCCGTTTTCAAATTGCATTATATAAAAATTGGCTAAACTGATGAAAGATGGTTGCCTATGGCTTGTTGATAATATTTTCCTTCTTACAAAATAGCCTAAGTGTATAACAAATATGTTTTATATTATCAAGAGAAAATTTAGTTAAGAACTAAATTCATATTTCAGAAATTCATAACACTTTAGTCACAGTGTGACTAAAGTGTTAGTCACACTGAGCAATTTATACTAATCAGCATAAATGTTTAATTAGCTGAACCTGTTCTATAATTCAAAACTACACTTTGTGACTTAAAAAGATAACTTAAAACTGAAATTTAAAAAAAATCTTATGAAAAAATTTTTCTCATCATTTTAAGCAGCAATATGTAATGTGTAATTTTGCAAGGAAGGTGAATGGAGAAATACACATTAGACTACAAAGAATTTAATAAGTTGTACTACTATATTTATTAAACACACACGCGTGCACACACACAACGAAAATGGCAAAACAAAACAGCCTCATGTTAAGTGCATCTGCATTGCATAGACATTAATGATTGATAAACAGCAACTACTGAACCAATATTATTTTCACAGATTTGCATAAATTCTGCAATATTTACATTCGTCTTTCTCAGATTTACGGTTGAGTGTTAAATATAATTTCCACCAAAACATGCACATTTATTTCAATTTCTGATTTGTATACTTTTTTTTTGCTGTTATAAACACAAGTGACCATATTACAAATTTGAGCATCTGAATTATTCATAACAGATCTTGAAAAATCAGACCTTGAATTCATGACTAAGTATTTTTATTCTATAACCTTCAAAAAACACAAGTCTAAACAACAGAAACCTAATATAGTCGACTCTCACTACATCAAACTCAGGGAAATCATAGGTGTATATAGTGGATAGTTTGCTATAATCAATTTCTTTTAGTATGACATTTTGCTTATACAAGCTTCCTCAGGGTTTTTCAGTAGTGGGGTTTGTTATAGTGAGAGTTTGCTATATAAAACAGAATTTAGAACTTAACATTTTCATTACTTACTGCAGTGCTGAATTTAACCACATACTTCTAAATTTCAATTATTCACATTTCTAAGAGCAGGTTCTGAGAAAAATAAATGAAACATCTTATTCACTTGCTTGGAAGTAAAATGTATGAAATGAATAAAACATATACAACTTTGAGGACTGCTTAAGTCTGACAACAAAAATGCACTAATTTTTTTTGACTTAGCAGCTTGGACAAATTTTTTATTAGAATTTTAAAGGCAAGGATAAATCAAAAACATCTCATTCTTAATTTACCACTATCTTTAAAAGAGAAAAGGCACTTCAACAGAATTTCACAAATCCTAAAGCCCATAAGTATTACAACAAATAGGTTTTAATTCTCATTTTGTCTAGAAAAGACAGACATACAAAAACAAATGTTTAAGTATCACACAAACTTTCCATTTTTTATTGTAAAATAAAATTATTTATAAATCATAATATATACAATAATATTAAATATATATAACTAAATATTTGAAATAATTAGATATAACTAAATAATAAATAGTAATATCATATAAAATTACACACAAAAAATTAAAGTTAGTTTGAAATTATGATCAATAAGTCTGTGAAGCTAGTATTTTTCTGTTACGTAAGCTTGTTTTCGCTGGTTTGTGTCACAAGGAGGATAAAAATCAAATTAATATTCCAATTTTTAAAGAGTGTAATGTCATGTCATGTCATTAATCTTCATATATGTATCAATCAGTAGTAAGCATACATTATTTTCCTTAAATAAACTAATTAAATATATATAATACTAATAAACTAAATGAAATCCAGGACTACTGAGTGTTTATGATGACCAGTAAAGGCACACAAGATTGCAAACTTAAGTACTTAAAATCACACTACAAATAAAACGACTAGATGTAAATAAAATTAAACGTACAAAATTAAAAGTATATAATCAAAAATTGAAATTTTATTTTAAATTTGTATAATGTGAGATATACGAAAGCTACAACATTCCAACACTTCAGCTTGCTAAACCGTACTGGCCATAACTAGCACTAGACAAATGCACTCACACCTGTGGCAAGTAGATTTTGGCAGCTGCATATAGTTAAAATATATATATATATATAAAAAAAAACTACTTTTTGTTTCTGTGATTTAATAAAATATATATTTTTTAAAACTTAAGTAAACACTGAAGAGCATGTGTAATATAAAGGACCACCCTAGCAACAAAAATTAAACTCACCAAGAATTTATAAACTTTGAATTTATAGCTAAGTGAAAAAAATATTGTTTCAAAAAAAAATAAAGCAAATTATATTTTCAAAAAAAAAAAAATCAATGTGATTTTAATGTTCTTCTTGTTCTTATTATTTATGAAGTTCTTTTTGGAATGATTCTGAAACAAAGGAAATGTTTAGCAAACAATGACATCACCACTAATCACTTTATTGACTTATTGGGACATATTAAAAAAAAATCAGGGAGGGGAGGGGGGAGATCCTGAGCAAGTTTTTTTTTTTTTTTGTTTTTTTTTGTGGTGAGAATTTTGTATAATTTACCATGCCCTGGTTATAACTAATAATAACAAATTACAAAATTTTCATTTCAATAATTTAGTTGCTAAGATATAACATAAATGAATAGTTTTCTTTGGTTGTTATAGACTAGCTTTCAACTCTGACAATAATGCGAAGAAAATGGTGATAATAAATTGCTTTAAAATATTGTGTTTTAGAGAATAATTAAACTAGTAATTCTAAATTAAGTATTCTTCTGAATAGAAAGTAGACAAAGTATTTGTTTCCTCTGCCTAGTATGAAAGGTCACATCAGTAACAAGAAACTACCATATTCCAAACATGATTGAACAGATCACTCAGTTATACATTCAGATAATTCAATTTTCTTACTCTGGAGACAAGCATGGCACTTTTTTCCAAAGATTGTATTTTCATAAGTTCTCAATCACTTTCAAAGTCTGTCTTTTAACTATATCTGTTGTATATAATTTAATTAAATAAGTATATACATATAATACTATCCATTCTCCAATGATGTTTTTTCTTGAGATTCAACTCATTGCACCTCCTAAAACTAAATATAGCACATTTCACGTATTCAAATATATTTATGCTCATCTTCACATATGCATCAGTCAGCAACTGGACGGTACAGTGATTAAACTGATGACTACGAGTGCATTGTTTACAATGGTACAACAGAAAGAATTTATAAATAGCATAGGAATGTTTTAACAGAAAATTTCCAATTAGAAAATGGAAATAATAAATGCTTATGTTTTCTCATTCACAGATAAAGCACTTATTTTTAAAGTAACAATCATAGTTTTAAGAAGAGATTCCTTTCTTGGCTGTATCCATTTGATGGCAACGTACTATTCAAAACCTACCAGTAATTTCTTTCTCACAGGAAGATTATAAATGAATTTATTTCACTATAAAATGAAGATGAAAAACAAAATATGAATAGAAAATGAACAAAAATGGTTATAAAAATAACAAGGTTAAAAACATAACTATCTCTACTATCAAAATGCAATAATTTTACCAAATAAAAATTACATTTTTTAATCCCAAATTTGTGCTGCTATATAGGCACAGCCTTAGAGACTAAAACTACTTTATTGTGTTAATTTTAAATAAAGCATAATAATTTTAAGGAAATAAGGAAAGTAATAATGAAGTAAGATATAATGAATAGAGCATTCCTGTTTAGAAAGTCATGACAAATGACAGTTAACCATATAACTGATTAGCCAAGAAACTAATGTGGCTTGGTCAGCTTAGGAGATTTTATTAAAAAAAAAAAGTATTCAAAAGAGTGATAAAAACAGAATTCCAGGCATTAATCAAATGCATTAAATGATTCTTAAATCCAGTTCAAGAATATAGCATGATACCATCTATTTCCTTTGGGGAATTAAAAGGCATTATATATATATATAAAGACAAAATGACATCTGTGAGATGTAATTTCACAAAATAACATACATCATTAAACACATTAAAACATGTGGATGGCAAACAACTGCTCCATCCTTTGCACAAGGGTGGTGCAAAGACTGATGTGTTTAACTACTGACCTATCAATATCTCTGTAGTAGTAGTGAAAATTCTGGAAAAGTTGGTAAGAGATCACATACAGAAATAGGCTGATAGAGAATTTTTATACTTTGCAATGAAAATGAACAGCATGAATTTACTAAGGGAAGATCATATTTGAGTAACCTGCTCACATTTTATAATGATGTGACAGTCGAGTTAGTCAAGGAAAATGCATATAGCACGAAGCTTGTTGAACTTCTAAAGCTTTTGACAGGATTCAGCATGGAAAGCTGTTGCATAAGTTGGAAGTATGGGGCTGGATTATAAATTATTAGTTTGGATAAGAGGATGGCTGAATGACATATCAAAAAGTGGTGTATGGGGAATACAAGTCTACAAGATGTAAGGTGTCTAGTGGTGTACCCCAAGGATCAGTCCTTGGTCCACAGTTATTCAATCTTTATATTAATGATATTTGGAAAGACTTAACAGGTGACATATAGCTATTTTCCAATGATGCAAAGATAGGGTAATCAGCAATGCAACTGACATGCAGTACTTGCAGAATGATATCAGGACTATAAAATGTAGATTATGAGGAGAGATTAAGAATTTGTAGAGACTGCAGAGAAGAAAGAGGATTGATATGATAGACCTACAAATTCCTGAAAGGATCTCGAATGCAGTCAAGAAAGGGGTAAAATCCAGATTTTTCTCTCATAGAATGGTGGGTGACTGGAATGGCTTGTCTTTGGAGAATTGCCTTTGAATTCAAGAGAATGTATGACATGTGGCCTCCCCTCAATGAGTTCCTGACTACTCCCCAGAGGTCTCTTGTAATAATAATAATGTATCTAACAGCCTTTCAAAGCTGTTGGAAATGTCCGTGAAGTGAAGCATATCACATTTTATTAGGTAGTTATAGTGAGTACTATAATTCATAATTATCCATAACAGAAGGTGAGCATCAATGCAATGACTACATGCACCATCTGCTGAAGTAGTTCATAGTTAGATAAGATGAAGTTTGACAAAGATTTAAAATCATAAGTACTAATAATGGCAAGTCTCCCCTCCCTTCCCCCAATTCCAAAACAACACAGTGTATCTCATCAGCTAATCTGATGAAGAACTGTATTGTTTGTAATGTTCAAATGTTTAATGCATTTTGTTTTTTAACAACACTGATCTTTATAAGGATGGAAATAATTCTAAAGGTAACCCCTCTATATTAGAATTAAAAATAACAAAAGAAATCCTCTCACAGAAAAGCAAATACATTGCCATAATAAGATATATGAAATGTCTAAATACATAAAAGGCAGCAATTAAGCTAACCTAAGCTACTCTTTTATGGAGATAAAATTTTAATACTAACCATAATTAACAATAAAAATAATAGACAAAATAAATATTTCATTTTGTGTTTTGCAGAAGATTTACTTTATAAATGCAAAGTACTTCTGTAGCTTGTTTAAATCACAAGCGAGTAAAGTAAACATGAAGTGGAACTATAACCAACATATATGAAGACAGCTATCTATTTTAGTTCACATATACTACAATGTGCCTAGTACTGTACAAAAGTAAAAAAATAGAAAGTGTAAAATTATATCACAATTATCGTTCCCTAGTTATAACAGACAAAATAAAATGTGCTTATAAAAATAAATGTTCTTAATTTTATGTGCAAAACAAACTACAACATCAAAATTTAGTAATTTTATGGTATACTCTCAATATAACTAAGAACAAGCACCAAAAGAGTGTCCTGCACATATTTTGTGAAGTGGATACAATGAGATGACAGTATACGTATATACAATCATGCATACATGTACATGAGTGGAAACACATTTAAATATATCTATATATATATATATACACATCCTAGTGAATCCTTAAACATGTTATATACCAAATAAATATTTGTATACAAGCTGCTTATGATGTGTGATGATATCTTTTCTATACAAAGTTGTCAACTGTGCAAAAGTTAACATAGACAATAAAAAGGCACAGGACTAAATCATATGTGATTAGCAATGCATAGTAAATATCTTCAAAAAAGTTCAAGGCAAAGTAAAATCAGTTCATTATAATGCAAAGTAGCTTAAAAACAAAGCTTTTTTTGATTAGGGTATAGCACATTCAAATAAGTGCTCAGGTGCTAAGTGGAAATATAAAATTATGCGCTACTCACTCCATCATTCTTCAGGTTTAGGTAAATAGATACATGAAATGCACACATGCATGCACACATACACAATGCAATTATTGAAGCATATGTAAGAAAAATTACATACATATTTATATATTCACAAAAATGTATAACTATACACATAAAGGCATATACAATTAGAAATATGAGATATAAAATAAATAATATGCAATGAGTTTGAGTAGAGTGACTAGATTAATGAATAAATATCACAGAGCAACAAAATTAAAAAAAAAAAGTTGAAATGTTTCAATGCAGCTGTATGTACTATATGTTTCAATGCAGCAAACATGATTCTATCCTTCACAGAAACACTACATTATACTGCTTCACTACCTATAAAGAAAAAAAAAAAAGAGCACAGTAGTAAGCACATGAAACTAAAAATACAGTAAACTTACATTAAAATCATCACAATTTGTCCTAAAGGAAATATTAAGATAGTAAACTTTTTTTATCCACTTTCCATGGAATCCAATCCTTAGGCATCTGGTTAATCAACTGCCAATTATTTGAGTTATATGCATTAACCACTATGATAATTAAATTACAACATACTTAAAATTAATAACTATTTAAGATAGCAATAAATAATTGCCAAACAGAAGTTAACATGTGTGGTAAGAAATGAAGCTTCTGAAAGAAACAGAGAGAGAGAGAGACCATTAGATGAAATATGATGTAAAGGATTTGGAGTGACAGTGGACAGGATGTGAAGTACCAGGGCTCCACTGCAAAGGTAATGAAGACATCCCAGAATACTGCTGTTATGGTGAGGAGGATACTGAGAAGAGATAAGGTGAAGGAATGTGGGTAAGTGGAGTGGATCTTTTTTTGCATGCAGAATCATGCACAATTGGAATGCACTGCTAAGAGTGTTATGAGGTTAAATACAGTGAATGAATTTAAGATGTGGTATGACAGGTACTGTGGCATTTAGGGTGCACTTTCCATGATTAATCTTTTGATTCCATGTAAAAATAATTTTTTTTTTTTTTTTTGCCATTTAGTACTTTTTATTAATAACAAAAAATATTTACAAATGTAGAGTGAGTATCTTGAGAATATTTCAACATTTTTTTTCTACAAATGTTCAGCAAATAAAGTGCATTACATATACTCCATTTTCTAATAACTAGATCTTTTTATGTTGAAACATTACTCAGTATGGTCACCATATATATGAGGGTGGTCTGAAAAGTTCTCGACTTAACAATGAAAAAAAATTAATTTATCATTTCAAAATTATTTTTATTTTTCAACATAATTTCCATTAAGACTAATACATTTATTCCAATGATGCTCCAACAGAATTATTCCGTCCCTGTAGTGGTTCCTCAGTAAGATCTGCAAAATACCCCTTTACAGCTGCAATCACCTCTTGATTCTAAGAAAAATGCTGACCAGCGAAGAAGAATTTTAGTTTTGGGAAGAGATAGAAGTCAGAGGGAGCCAATGGGGAATAGGGTGGATGTTCCAACAATTCATAGTGCAGATCCCTTAATTTTCCCACTGCCAAAACACCTTTGTGGTCGGGTGAATTGTCCTGATGAAAGATGATTTTTTTCTTCTGCAAAGCAGGTCTTTTCTCACAAATTTTTTTGTCTAGTCTGGTTAAAAGATTGGAATAATATTCCCTGGTTATTGTTTTACCCTTTTCAAGATATAAACAAAATGCCTTTAGCATTCCAAAACACCAATGCCATGACCTTTCCTGCTGAGGGAACCGACTTTGTCTTCTTTGGTGCTGAACCGGCTTCTGTCCATTGTTTGGATTCTGGTGTGTAATAATGGTGAATCCAGGTCTCATTCATAGTAATAAATCAATGCACAAAATCAGTTTTATTCTTGTTGAAATGCTCCAAGAGCATTCAGATTGTTCAGAGATTTTCATGCGAGTGCATTTTTGATCTGCTGTGAGCAAGCTCAGCACTCATTTTATGCAAAGCTTCATGCAAAATATATCCTACATGTTCTTTTGAAATGCCTATAGTCTCAGCAATTTCATGCACTTTGACTCGCTGGTCATCCAATAACATATCTAAGGGATACACACAACACTTTTGCTTCAGACAGCTGTATAAAACAATAGATAGAATGACTTGCAATTTCACATGGATGCTTATGACAGATGTACCAATTTAGAAAAAAAAAATCGTGCCAATAGTTTTCCCATCTATGGTTGAGGCCGAGAACCTTTCAGACCACCCTCATATGTAATTATTCTTTGAAATTAATAAAGTAAAAAAAAAAAACATTACTAATATTATTATTACAACATGGAGTTAAAAGAATCATGGGAGGTGTATGTCTGTTTAGTAGAGCAGACAAGTTTTTAGTAGGGGAAAATCCATAACATCAACATATTGAAATTATCTAACTCACCATTAGATGGTATCTAAACCAGATCACAGGCTTGACTCGCATTTCACATCTGTACATATGTCATTTCTTAAAATTCTACATTGCAACCCATATCATTTAAGCTATAATGTCATAGGTAGATCATGGAAATGCTGACACTGTACTACTTTGTAAAAATACTTCTATTAACAGCTTCTACTATTATTATTATTGAATAGGAACCTCTATTGAGTCCAAAGACTCATCACAAGAGATCCAACAGCAGATATACCTTGGGAAGCTAGAACTTGCTTGTCAACATTTCGAAGGATGCATGGAAAATTTTGTGATAAAGAAGCATAACTCACATGCAGATGCAAACATTGATCTCCTTGCCATTCTGCACTCAGGTGAGAAAAACTTGGTAAATCAACACTACCAAAAACACAATTCTATTTCTTGTAAGAAAGATCTAAGTTCAATCTTTCTTTCTTTTTTTTTTCTTTTTTTCCTCCAGCTTTAATAATATTCAGACCTCCAATCAAGACAAGATTTCTCTTTTTAGACTGACTGGCACAGACAGTCAGTCTGTGCACAAACAGACATCACATTTATAGCTTTCTAAGTTTCTTATACAACTTCTAACACTAAATATTCTGCCCAACCTTAGAATACTAATCTCAGGTTTGGGGGAAGCAAACTAAAAATTTCCTTAGCACTGTCTAACACTACCTAAACTTAAAAAGACTTACTCCATTACTTTCCAATGGATGCTTTGTTTCTGCAATTATATCTTTATCATAAATATTTTCATGGGTACTGCTCAACTAAACTAGCCACAACCATTCCACTTTTCTCTAAACATGTGAAAAACTTGAGTAGCTGCTAGTCAACATCTATATACGATCAGCTTGAAATTTAACAAAACCAAATTCTCATCTTCCTCTTTCCTTCCATCCACTTAAGGACAGCAACCTCCAGTTCAAGAACAATTCCTTCTTTCTCTCTGATAATTTGCCCACACATGGCACAATTATATTATAGGATTTACAACCATGTGTAAGGTTGTTAAAAACCCTACTAGTTACTTTCAGAATGATGTGAAAAACACATGAGAAATAGGGTTTAAAACAAAGGATGAACAATGAAAATTATCCAGCTAAATTTTGATATATAAAATAGTGTCCTTCCTTTAGGAAATTTATACAAGTTAAACAGACTGCCTTTATTTCAAATAATTTTGACTCATGCTGTGTATAGTAAATGAAATGTGATAAAATTAATTAGACAGTGAATTAGACAGAGACAATTCAATCAATAGAAAGATAGTTACAGCAGACAAGTGTCTCTTTGGTACTGCTTAAATTTCTTTCTTTACCCAACTGCATAACTTTGAAAAGATGCCATGTTAAACACATAATCATAAATAACTTTAAAAAAAAAGTAAATTAATGAAACTAGCTTAATTCAGAAGCTGTCAGTTTAGGAGAAGAATGAAGCAGTTTAGTGAGTGTAGAGTCATTTGAATAATTTGCATCTAGATGTATGTTCTAACATATGTAAGGTAGCAGAATTAATGATACCATAATGCAAACAAAGAAACAATGGTCATAGAAATAACTGTAGAAAAGGGATGACCAAAGTAAAGGGCAAGGGTTTAATGATTAACTTAATTGCTCTATTTTGAACAGAGTAGAAGGCTTTAAAAATGGCCAGCCTGGTTGGCCAAGTGGTTAGAGTATCTGGTCTCCAGCCAAAAGGCTGCAGGTTCGATCAGCTTGAAATTTAACAAAACCGAATTCTCATCTTCCTCTTTCCTTCCATCCCTTAAGGACAGCAACCTCCAGTTCAAGAAATATTGAACAATTCCTTCTTTCTCCCTGATAATTTGCCCACACATGGCACTGTTGTATTATAGGATTTACAACCATGTGTAAGGCTATTAAAAACCCTACTAGTTATTTTCAGAATGATGTAATCTTTTCTCCCATCCATGCCCACAGGCGAATACCACCTGTGGGCATAGATGTTTGCAATTGTCAGTGAAAATACTAGTGGTAGTGATGGGCAGTAGCGGATGATTGTTCGTTGTGGCTCGTGGTAGTTGTGGATTGAGTGGTGGAGACAGATTTGTAGAGCAAGTGTTGAGTCCTTGGACTCCCTGGAGGTGGCAAGTAATAATAATCATGTGATATTATCATATGTAACATCACACCTGATATTGTCGTGTGGTACAACAAGTAGGAGAATGAAAGAAAATAATGTGAATTCAGAAAGTATGACTGTGCGAGAAACTGCAAATAAGGATATGATATTGTATGGAAATTCGATAAGAAGTATACTTTAATGAGCAATTGACCAAAGCATGTTTCCTAGTTGCAAAAATCAAGGATGTTAGTACTGCTGTAAGTATGCAGAATGGAGAGAATGAGTTAATTGTTTTGGCTGGCCAAATGATTTGAAATGGGAGAAATATGCAATGAGAGAAGATATAAAAGAGTTGTTGCAAGAAGCAAAAATGAAGAGTAAGGAAGTAAAAATTGTGAGTCTGCTGACTCAGTGTGACAAGATAGAGGTGAGAAGAAGAGCTATTGTTTGCTGATAATGCAAAACTGGGGAGAGCAATAGTTGATAAAGGTGACGTAGATATCTTGCCAGATGATTTAAATAAACTTGCATTGTGCACAAAGGATAATGATTATCAATTTAATGTTACAAAATGTCAGGTTATGTTATGCACTTTGGGTTGAAACAGTTGTGTATGGTGTATCATATTGATGATACTGGATTGCAGGAAATTGTTGGAGATATTGGTGGACAGAGAGTTGAAGTTCAGCAGGTATATTGCAAAAGTTGGTAAAATGGCTTAAAGGTACTTGGATGTTGAAAAACATGTTATCAAGTAAAGATAGGGAGGTTATTCCTCTTTATAAGGCTATAATGTCTGTATCTTGACTATGTGAACACTGGTTGCCTGGGTTTCTTGGAGACCAGGAGGGTAGTAGAGAAGATTCAGAGACAAGCAACTAAGATGGTGACAGGAATATGGAATGCTCCCTATGATGATAGGTTGAAGGTATGTGGGTTACAAAGTGTAGTTGATAGACAAAAAAGAAGGGACATGATAGAAACTTTTAAGATATTAACAGAGATTTATAAACTTGATGCAAAGGAAATTTTTCATTGAAAAATTTCCTTTGCATCAAGATGAGAAATAAACTAGGGGCCATCCATGGAAGGTGGGTAAGAGTGCAGTTAGTAAGGGTGTGCAGACCAAATTTTTTGCATGGAGAGTGGTGAACGAGTGGAATGGATTAGTTGTGAGTTCCCTGAATGAGAAGTATGATAGGTTTTGTGTGTATAACAGTTAGTTTGGGACTCCCACAATGAGTCTGATAATTATATAAGAAATATATAAGAAAAAAGAAATATAAAAATTATTTATATTCCTGAACAATTAAGAAGTTATTACAGACGTGACAATTTTATGCCAAAAAAGAAAATATTAAAACCATCTGAAGATGAAAAATGGGACAGATTCTAGAGACAGAAAATTTTTACTATTACTCACTACTTAACCTAATTATTCTGTTTCCACTCTCCTTACACTGGTGATTCATGTTTAAGCTGTCAGGAGATATTCTGAAACTTTAAGCAGTGCATGTAAGTGCTTTATAACACTTGAAACAAACAGACAGAGCCAAATGTTTTTTAAATATTAAGTGCTTACTTAAATTCTTATATAAAATTTTTCTCAGCATTTGCAAAAGGATGCCACACAGAAATCCAACAGTAGCATAATCTATATTGGCAAATGCTAATCAGCCAAAGTTTCAGAATACAGTGATTTAAATGATATTCAACATCTTCTGTTTTGGAGGAAGATGGGGGATAATAGAAAATTAAAGATTTCAGATGTGGTGTAGTTAAGATATTAAGTCCAGAATCCAGGAATGGGTGAAGAGGAATATGATAATGAATAATAATGGATTAATTACTTGGGGAAAAAATTATGCAATATATATATATATTTCCCCCCCCCCCCACTCAGCATATCATACCCATTTTCAGTGTGAAAACTGGGATAAAAATGCAAACATACATAAAAAAATTGAAGCAAACATGAAATTATGAATTGTAGTAGAGCAGTAGGGTCAAATTGTAAATGAAGTTTAACAAAGTGTGGTAAATTAGATAAGCAGTCTTAAGCAGTACTTATTGTGACAACAGAGATATATATCCCCACACCTGAAATGTCGAAAGACATCAAAGCACATCAGTGCTATCTATAAGAAAGAGCATAAGAAGAGAAGAGGAATCTGTTCTCAAGCATAGAGGTAGATGAAATGAGTGAGGAGTAAAAAGATGATTCAGTGTTTGGTGCTGCACTGTAAATGGGTATTGAACAGCAAGTGCTTCTGTTCTTATGGCTTTGGAAAAAATTGGAAGGATAGTGGCCAGTTCAACAGATGCACTCTTCATGAAACTACCTGGAACAGTCATAATGCAGAAACTGAACATCTATGAAAGGAGGACAGGATAGGCAACATCAATTAGCTGGAATGTCCTCTTCTGAATATTATCATGCAATCATAGTAAAGATTTGGATACACCACTTAATATGTGAGCAATATAAAGAGATAAATGCATCTGGTTCTAATTAACAGAATGTAACAATGCTTTATAACTTTCCTTATCCATTCTTTCCATAAGCAAGCTGATTTTTTGAGGGATTTTGATCTTCTAGGAATATATATATATATATATATATATATGATGGAGATAATAGCATATTTTGTAAGTTCAGCCTGTTCTGGCTCATAGTACTTAATGTAATTTGGATGTTCCTCATGGTTAAGTCTCATTGCCAAAGTTATTGCATAATCTTAAAACAATGAAAACTTTTGGAAAGGAAATGATGCCACTTGAATGTAGAGTTCTGAACATAATAAATGGCTACAAAGTTGATTCATCTTCAGTGCATAAAGGAGGAGTCTTGTTCATGAAAGTATCATCAAGAAGATGTTAGATTCAATTTCTTGTTGTAGTAATATGTTGCAAAGAAAGTGAGCCTGATGAATGAGATATAGATAAAGTCTCATGATGGATATTTGAGATGAATGATAGGCCCAAGCATGAATAAAACACCCAGTGTATGTCTTTTTCAGAAAAACTGAGAAGTGGAGGTCTGGGTGGCAAAAGAAGATCAAAGAAGGAAATACAAATGTCATTTTGAATTTTCATGACTTATGAATGGAACCCAAAGATATGGTTGTATCCTTGGTAAAAACACTAATTTTGGTCATAAATTCTTGAGTTCATTTACTGAACCTTGCCATACTGCATGCTATCAATATTGTACCTGGGATGAATATTGTAAAGATGTTCAAAATTCTTCAGGAAGTAGTTCTCTGGTATGCAGGAAAGAGCCCTTTCCATCACTGTCTCTTCTTCTACTTGTTGGTGAGGTAGTTCTATTAGCTGAGTTAAGCAAACTGATTACAAATGCAAACTGAGTCAAATCTCACTACAGCAAACTTGGAGCACAAAAACAGTTTTTTATAGTGGTAGTAGATAGTATGCTATAGTGAATTCTATTAAAACAGCATTATACTTATGCAGCTTTGGTTATGACTTTTTTTTTTTTTTTTTTTTTTTTTTTGCAGGTTGTTATAGTGAGTATATTATAATAATGGTGTTTGCTATAGTGAGAGTCAACTTTAGTTTATACTCACAAACATATCTTCCAAAGATATGTTGGTGAATATAAAATGTATAGAAATGATATAGTTATAGTTTCTGTCCCCTCCATCAACCTTTGACATGCAGTGTGAGCGATACTTTGTTTGAGGACATGCCAAACATACTGCAGAGATCCAGTACCCTCCCCTCCAATCTTCAAGGGCAAAGCATTCCACAGGCTGGCCACCAGTTAACGTATGGAACTGAACCAGGTGGTAACACATTTTTATGAGACTTCCTGATCAATTGGAGCATAATCTTGCAGCCAACTATGCTGCCAGGTCATGCCTGGAAAGAGGTTGCATAATAACATGCAGGAGGCACTGTCGAGGCCACATTGTAGTTTGGAGACTGGATGCTATATCATGGGCAAAACATTCAAGAGTATCCTTCCCCCCCAACTGCATGTTCCTCTTCTGTTTTCTCTTCACCTTTTTAAACATTAAATATGATCCTAAGTCTGAATAAGTATAGTAGTTGGTGAGGTAATTCTGTTGACTGAGTTAAGCAAACTGATCACAAATTCAGAGTCAAATCTCTTACAGCCAACTAGGAGCACAAAACAGTTTTTTATAGTGATAGTGAATAGAGTCTTTGCAGTTAAACTAAAAAATAAATCTTCCTCCAAAATTCCCAAAAAAATAAAATAAAATTATCTTAAAAATCTCATAAAAAAACTTTCATATGAAGTGAAGGTGAATAATCTATTACAAAACCTCAGTGTCAATACACCTGTGGGATTGGATGGTATACCAGCTCGAGTCGTACGTGAAGCAACTAAAGAATTGTCAGTGCCCTTGACCATTTTGTTTAATTTGAGTGTCGGGTCTGGGTTAGTCCCGAGGGAGTAGAAAGAGGGGAACATAGTTCCACTGCACAAAGGAGGTTCCAAGACTGCTGTTGTAAATTACCGACTGATCAGCATATCAGGAATTGTTGTCAAGGTCTTGGAGAAAAGAGTCACGAGGAGAATACAGGAATGGATAGATGAAAATAGGATACCATATGGGGGACAGCATGGTTTTGTGAAGGGTAGATCATGCCTCAGTAATTTGCTCACGTTTTATAACACAGTGGTAGCTGAACTGGATAAAGGTAATGGATTTTACAGTGATCCTACTGGACCTTGCTAAGGTCCAGTAGGATCACAATTCCATGTGGTATCCTGTCAAAATACTTTGACAGGATACCACATGGAATTCTAATCAGAAAACTATAACATATGGGAATGGATATAGGGTTGGTGAGATGGATAGGTGGGTGGTTGATGGAGAGATATCAAAGAGTAGTTTATTCAGGAGTAGAGTCCAAAAGACGGCCTGTGACTAGTGGTGTGCCACAGGGTTCTGTTCTTGGACCACTACTGTTTAATGGGAAGGATCTAAGAGGAACTGTTCATTTGTTTGCTGATGATGCAAAGTTGGGTAGAGCAATAGGGAATGCACAGGATGATTTGGACAGTTTGGAGAGCTGGGCTATGTCAATTTAATGCGGCAAAATGTAAGGTTCTGCATTTTGGGGTGAAAAGATTAGCAGCAGTATATCACATTGGTGGAACTCTACTCCAGGAGATTGACGAGGCCAGGGATTTGAGAGTTTTGGTGGATAGGGAGTTGAAGTTTAGGGGGCACATCGCAAAAGTGGCTAAATCAGCTCATCAAATAACTCGGTTGCTGAAAAATACTTTGATGAACAGAGACAAACAGGTTATTGTTCCTCTGTATCGAGCCTTGATAAGATCCCACCTAGACTACTGTGCCCAAATTTGGGTGCCAGGGTTTCTTCTTGATGGGGAGGAGGAGGTGGAGAGGATCCAGAGACGAGTGACCAAGATGATTGCAGGTCTATGGAATGAACCTTATGAGAACAGGTTGAAGATTTGTGAGTTGCAGAAATTGGTTGATAGGCAGAAAAGGGGTGATATGATTGAGATATTCAAATTACTGAAGGGTTTCTATAAGATTAATTCAGAAGATATTTTTGAGAATAGGACTGGTGGTGGGAGGACTAGGGGTCATCCATGGAAGCTGGGAAAGAGTGCGGTTAGCAAGGGTGTTGTTAAAGCTAGGTTTTTTACTTGGAGAGTGGTGAACGAGTGGAATAAGCTGCAAGAGTCTGTTGTGGGTGCCATGACTGTAAATGAGTTCAAGGCGAAGTATGATAGATACTGTGTGAATGTTGAATAGTCGTTATTAGGGCCTTCCTCGATGAGTCTAAGGACTCCTTGGAGTTGCCCGTACTACTACTACTACCAATAATAATATTCACTTTACCAACACCTGTGACATCGTAATAACTTAAATGACATGCACCACCACCTTTAGTCATCCAAACCTGATGTTCTATTTCTGACTGAACCTCAAATTTTTGCTAAATCAACCACAGCCCATCTTATGTTTAGGACTCCTTCCAGCATAAAGAAGGTGCTTGTGCCTTCCTGTGTTCTGATATTCCTTACCAAAGGATAACTAACCTAGAATCTCATCTTTTTTGATCTGTTTCATTCATCTGCTGCCTCTACTGTTCTTCCATTTCTGAAAATCATTCTGACCTCTTTGATTTCCTATCTTCAAATCTTGATCTCATTGTCATAATTTACAAACTGTGAAGTCATCTTTCTTGGTGAATACAATGCCCACAATTCTAACTGGCTCTGTTTTTCTAATTTCACTGACCAAGCTAGAAGAGAGGCAGAGATTTTCTTCTTAATTAGTTCTCCTTCCAGGTACTCTCTTCAGGTGACTGCATCTCTTGGTAATTCATATCAAAGGTTTCATCCCTGGTAGAATGTCTTTCTTTCAGCCATTCACAACCTTGTGTACTCTGGAATTACAACAATGTCAAGTGAGAGGACTTATGTGACTTATTCCTTTCCATGGTCAGACTACTGTTTTCATTCTTCTAATTCAGATACCTGTTATGATTTTATTACAGAAATAATCCATGTTGGAATGGAAGCTTTCATTGCTCACTCTATTCAAATTTCTCTACCCATATCTAAACCATGATTCTCCAAGAAGTATGCCAGGACAGTTCAAGAAAAGCAAACAGCCTATCACACATCACTTGAGACCAAAACACCAGACTATGCAGTTGCCCGCACATGTACAACCACCATTAAAAGGATTAAGTCTAAATTTAACAAGGATAAATGTAGAAAACTTGTTCCTTGTGGTTGCTGGTCTAAATTGTTGGATGCAACTTCTGTCCATCTGTGCTACTTCCTCTATCTGATCCTAATAGTAGCATTGTAACATCACCTAAAACAAGGTTCATTTTTCTCTTTCAACTCCTCCAGTGATGATCATGGCAAATTACTTCCTTTCTTGCCTAGAACATTACATCTCATGCCTCCTGTGACCTTCCACCAGAAATACAGAAGAAGAATCTTGAATAACTTGGATACCATAAAGGCAGTCAGTCCTAATGGAATCCCACCCATTATGCTCAAGAGATGTGCTCCTGAATTAACACTTGTTCTTTATCATTTATTCACTGAAGTGTACTCTGCTGGCACCAGCCCTACATCTTGAAAGAAGGCTCACATAACCAGTTCCCAAAGAAAGTGATAAATGTCTACCATCAAATTAAGGTTTAGGCAAACTTTTGTCTAAGGTAATGGAGAAGGTTATCAACAGTCCTCAACACATGAGGAACCACATCTAATCAGTGACCACTAGTATGGATGTCACCAGTCTAGATCTACAGGAGATCTCCTGACCTACATTATGCACTGGACTCATTCCATGGATAGGTAGGAGAAATCTGTGCTGTTGTTCTTGATAAGGTCTGGCATCGAGGGCTTCTTAACAAGTTACCATCACTTGGACTGCCTTCATCCCTGTGTAACTGGATTGCCGGTTTTCTCTCAGATTGATCCCTATGTGTAATGGTAGATGGTTGGATGCATCCACCCAACTTTTGTCACCTCATGACCATAATAGCCATGAGAGAGGAGCGGATAAAATAGTTGAGTTACTCAGCAACCACTTTGTAAGGATATATCATGCCCATGAGGATATTGTTAAGGTAGAGATGACAGGGATTGATGTGAGAACAGATGTTGATGAATTGAAAGTATTTATGGTATAGCAGAAACTCAATGCAAATACAGCTGTGGAGTTAGACTGGATATCAGCTCGTGTTTTACATGAATGTAAAAGGGAATTTTGACTAGGAAGTTTCAGTTTCAGCTCTGGCAAAGTCTCAAGGGAGTAGAAGGATGACAAAATAATTCCTTAGCATAAAGGAGGATCTAAGTCTCCGGTAGTAAATTATAGACCAATTAGTAATCAGGAGTGATGGTAAAAGTACTGGAAAATTTGTTCAACAAGCAAATTCAGGAATGGGTAAATAAGAATGTGATATTTATATGAGGAGCAGCATAGCTTTGTAAAGGATCAGTCATGCCTTAGTAATTTTCTAACTTTTTATAATAGAATGACAGCTGAGTTGGATAAAGTGAATAGTACAAGATTATATTGCTGGATTGTGCAAAGGCATTTGACAGGATACCACATGGAATTCTGTTACACAAACTGGAACAAATGGGAATGAACATGAAACTGGTGATGTTGATACAAGGACAGCCAATGGACAGATACCAAAAAGTAGCATATGGAGGAGCAGAATCCAGGAGAAGGCAAGTGACTAGTGGTGTGCTGCAGTGATCTGTGTTTGGATCACTGCTGTTTAATTTGTACATATAGGAAATAATTCGAAAGGAGATATTCAGTTGTTTGCTAATACAAGGTTGGGTAGGGTAATAGTTAATCAAGGTAACAGAGAGTTCTTGTAGAATAACTTAAAAAGAATAATAGTATGAGCAAAACATAATGGATGGCAATTTAATGGGGAAAAGTGTAAAATTATGCATTTTGGGATAAAAAGATTACAAGCTATATATCACATTGAGGGAATTGTACTCTAGGAAATTGATGAAGCCAGGGTTTGGGGATAGTAGCATATATAGAGAGTTGAAGCTTACAGGGCATATTGCTAAGGTAGCCAGGATGGTTCACAGGATTACTTGGTTATTGAAGAACGCACTAACAAGGAGAGATAAGAGAGTTATCATTCCTCTTTATAAAGCTTTGATACAACCACATCTGGATTGCTATGTTCATGTCTGGTCACCTGGGTTTGTGGGTTGCTAAAGTTGGTTGATAGACAAAAAAAAGAAGGAATATAACAAACATTTAAGTTACTTAAAGGATTTCATAGGATTAATACAGAAGAAATATTTCAGTACTTTACTAGAGGGGAAAAGGACAAGAGATCATCCTTGGAAATTGGGTAAAAGTGTTGTTAGCAATAGTGTGAGGATTACATTTTCTGCTTGGAGAGTGGTAAATGAATGAAATGGGTTGCCAGAGTCAGTTGTAAGTACTTTGTTAATGGTTGCAAAGAAAGGTATGATAGATACTGTGTAGATAGTTTGGGTCTCCCACAACGAGTCTTAGGACCCCATTGAAGTGCCTGTGTAATAATGCTATTTCTTAAGTTAGATTACTGAAAAGGCTGAAAATATTTTCAAAAAGTATGTATAAGATTACTGTTTGCCTTAATGAAATTTGTGATAAAATACCATGTATCAGTATTCACCATTGGAAACATACAATGATCTACAATATATGAGGTGTGATCAAAAAATTTCTGAACTCACAACCAGATACCATTATAAGTTTATGAAGTTTATGCTCAAAGAAAATTTGTTACTGAAGATGTAATTGACCTTTTATTTTAGAGTTGTAACTTGCATTGCTGAAAAATACAGAAGATCTTGTAAAATTTGAATTCTAATTTATCCATTGAATATTTTTAAATGTAAATTCCATTCACAGAAGTTTACAAACATACACATTAGTATTGTAGGTGAGCTATGGTTAGTCAATCAAGAAATCCTGTTCTAGAGACTAGACATGGAACATTTTCAATAATTTTCAAGACTTCCAATAATTAAGGTGGTGGCAGCAATGGTCTCACAGGAAGTTATCACCCACAAAGACATTCACAAACATCCAGGAACACATAACCTAGTGGTTGAAGAGGAGAAACTCTACCCACCTGGCCAACCAGACTGATATTCTGCATACAGAAATACTATGTCACTCCCCCCCACTTTCCTTTCAGAAAAACAATAAACAGTTTTTTTTGCATATGCTAGGAAACATCCACAAACCAAAGGACATCCTGGTGCTTAGGCTACCTCCCCCATTTAGCTTTCCAGCTAGATGGAGAGGGTATCCAATACATTTTGTAAACAATGCATGAAAAACTATGAATATCCATTTTCCAAATAAGCAGTTAGATAAAAAGTAGTAGCCATTTCCTGGACACATCTTAGTCCAAAGTTTATACCTTTAAATTTTAATTTCCATAAGACTATATCTCACAACAAAAGCAACTTCAAAAGTCTAAAAAGATAAAATTAGAGAATCTATTGCAAAAGTTAACTCTAGAAAAGTTCGAGCACACATGGCAAAGACCTGAATTACAGGTTATAGACGTATGATGAATTGCACATGGAGGTCACATTAAACAAGTTCAATACAAATAAACTTTAGAAAACCTCAAATACTACAAGAAATATGTATATTAAAGGAATTACCTTCCAAGCATATTTACTTTTTTTATTATTCTTCATTAATAAGTGAGTAAACCCACACTGACACTATGAGTTGCAAAGAAAGGTATGATAGATTCTCTTTCTCTCTTCTGCATCACTTGGTGGTAATTATTTTTCTCATGCTACTCAACTTCAGCATTACTTTTCTGTATCTCTGGAAGAAAACTGTTAATAACAGACGAAGTTCTCTAGTGATCTAGACATTCAAGAGAACAGCAGCAGCGAGTGTGATTAATTGAAAATATTATTTTATTCTTTAATTTTTTTTTTTTTTTTTTTGAAGAGAACCAATTTCTTGCTCAAATTCAAAAAATTTACATGATTAATTTTACAATCTTACATCTAAATATTTAAGGTTTTTAAAATAGTGATACTTAATTCTTGACTAGACATATTAATAAATGTTCAGTATGAAACACCCATCCTTGTCATTTAATATCTATTCAAGTGAATACTTATTAACAGAATATGACATGAAAAGGTGAAGAGTGGACATAGGATTAGTAGTATTGGTCAGCCTATATTCCTTATAAAGGAGCGTAAAAGGCAGGCAAGTAGGATATGTGAAAATCTGTAAAAATTAATTTGTACAGAACTATGCAAAAAGAGGTTGTGAATCGAATTTAATACTGTGCATGGGAATAGGTATTATAAACAAACAAGCACTGATCAGTTAAGGACCTGGAATGAACAAAAACATTACAGAAGTACTAGCAAACATTCATAATTTCCTGTATTCCGTAAAAATAATGCTGGTTTGTGAAATAATAGTTTGAATTTTCTTACCACACACAAGTGGAACTCCATTAGAGTGAGCTGCAGGATTAAGCTTTTGTCCATTTTTTGATGATTCTCTAGGCAATGTCCTCATTCCAAAATCATCATCTTCTTTTCCTACTAAAAGATAATTAATTTATTAAATAAAAATATATGTAAATACATGTATAATGTACACTGATATCACTTTTCCCCCCCCTTTGGTAAATAGCATGAAAGAATTAATGCAATATCATAAATTGTAAAAATCATTTTGGATGATTAACATCCAAGATGACTTTTTTTTAATATTTTATTAACACACTAGCTTACCGTAAAAACTTTTTTATACACTATGACTACAAAAATAAAATAAAAAAAACAATTTCTCTGTCTCATTTTGTAAGAGTTTAGTTCTTTATGGCTTGGAATTCTTCACCTTCCCTTAAACAAGTCAGGTTCAGTGATCTGTCATACTAAGAACCTACTTTTCTAGAAACCTAAAGAACATTTCAATATGGCAGTTAATCCTACTTGTATAGTTTATTAATATCTATCTATCAATTGTATTTATTTATTGATGAAAGGTGATGCAAGAGAGTGTGAAAATTACATAACTATAGCACTGATTTCTCACGCAAGTAAAATCTTACTTATGATCATTAAGAAAAGACTGGAAACATTCATGAAGAGAGAAATGCCAGATGAACGCACAGGATTTCGAAAAGGCAGAAGAACAAGAGATCAGATCGGCAATGTGAAATGGATAACAGAAAGAGCACAGGAATATCACAAGAATGTCTACCTTTGTTTCCTTGACTATAGCAAGGCTTTTGACTCTGCAGATCATGTGAAACTGCAGAATGTGT
The DNA here is from genome assembly GCF_054136105.1 of Typopeltis vanoorti. Classification (NCBI taxonomy): domain Eukaryota; kingdom Metazoa; phylum Arthropoda; class Arachnida; order Uropygi; family Thelyphonidae; genus Typopeltis; species Typopeltis vanoorti. The sequence goes on along the minus strand of NC_143551.1, from coordinate 91,301,993 downwards.
TAAGAACAATGGGAATAGCAGAGCATTTCATCATCCTTCTGAGGAATCTTTATTATGAACAAGAAGCTACTGTCTGAACAGATCTTGGAGAGTATTTCACAATAGGTTAAGGGGTGTGACAAGGATGTATTTTATCTCCATACCCGTTTAACTTGTACAGTGAATACATTTTAAGAATGGCAGGGCTGGAGGAGTCTTCAGTTGGAATTAAAATTGGTGGAAGAAATATTAATAATTCGAGGTATGTAAATGATACCACCTTGCTAGCAGATGCAAAGATTTGGAGGAACTTATTATGAAAGTTAAAGAAGAAAGTGCTAAATATGGCCTTAAACTTAACCTTAAAAGACAAAAGTTAAAAAGTTATGGAAACATGTGAACTTAATGATTTTGAAGTAGATGGGGAGAAAATGGAAGTAGTTAACAATTTTGTGCTCCTAGGATCCCGAATTGATAAAGATGGGTATTGTACTGAAGAAATTAGAAGAAGATTACTCGGAAAGAAAGCAATGACAAATTTAAGCAAGATCTTTAAAAATAAAGATATTAGCCTAGCAACAAAAATCAGAATTGTGAAAGTACTGGTATTCCCTGTGGTACTGTATGGACATGAAAGTTGGAACCTAAGAAAGAGTAAAAGAAGGAAGATAGATGCATCTGAATTATGAGTTTGGAGATGTTTACTAAGAATACCATGGACTGCAAAGCAAACTATAGACTGAATAAAACCAGATTGCTCGCTTGAAGCTATGATCATCAAGCAAAAATTGTCATAATTTAGACATATTATGTGAGCAAATGACAGTCTGGAGAAGATGATGATGATTGCTGAAGTTGATGGAAGCAGGAGAAGAATTAGATGGGTGGATGGAGTTAAAGAAGCAACTGGAATGTGCCTAGAAATTCTGAAAGATGTGGCCAGGGACAGATCTGAATGGAAAGTGCATGTTCATAGAATCACCAAGAGTTGAAAACGACTTGATGGAACATTACACACACATCAATTGTATGTATTCACTGAGCAGTTCGCCTGTCCTGTTGGTTGAAAAACATGATTTCTTCTCATAACATGACAGGAAAACTGATGAGCAAGCTTTTTTTGCAAATAAATTTAGTACTCCCATTTTTGTGCTCTCTCTTATCATAATCAAATTCCTGATATGTACCCTTGGAGGAAGGTACAGATATGATAGCACCAGTGGTGGCTCGTCCATAAGGGCTGCATTGAATTCAGCTCTAGCGTTGAATTCAATGCAGTTGAGTATACTAGCGAGTAGTACTGGCTAGTATACTCAAAGCTAGAGCTGCATTCAATGCAGCCCTTATGGACGAGCTGCCACTGGATAGTACTATATGAAAAGGTTACATAATTATTTTCTCTCTCTCTTATTTCAGTAGTTCCTATGTCAGGGATATTTGAAAGGCAGAAAATCATAAGCAAAACATCTGCAAAAAATATATTTAATATAAAAAATGATATTATTATCACATCTGAACCAAGTGTTAATTCTGGCATATGTGCCATAAACAAAATAGTCCTAATTTTGTCTCTAATTTATATAAATTCCATCCATGATAGACTGTAATAACTTATAATGTATAGCAGCATTAGTCCACATGTCCAGAGACCAAACACGAAAAATTTTCAAGCCACTTTAGGTCTCTGATAAGCAGGTTGGTGGCCTCCCACACCAGGCAATGAAATTCATCTACCACCTAAAGACATTCACAAAATATCCATGCCCAAGATGAGAGATAATAATTGGCGATTAATCGACCGTGAGATGCGGTGATTAATACCCTTGGAGGGTAATGGATGGCAATGCTGTAGCCAATGAAGTTTTGAGGCTCGGCTATTGCTGTTACCCTCCTGCCATGATCAGAGCTTTAATAGCTCAATAACACCTTATCCCTACACTGTCCTCTACAGATAACGGGGAAGATGAAAAGCATTCTTGCTTCGCCCCTTTAAGCCAGTCCTTATAAGGATGCCCAAGATGGAATTCAAATCCACAGTGTGATGGTAGGCAAGAAGATATGCTAACCACTTGGCCAATCAAATCAGCATGATTTAAGAGAAACCAAAACTGAGATTCTAGAAAATCTTAGTAGAAATCCTAAATACCATTTAAAAAAAAAAAATTTCATTCAGTTAAAATGGAATTGCTACTATTATTTTGAATCATTTTGCTAAATTTTGACCATAAAAAATGATCCAAATGAAATCAAAATTGGGATGAAATGACAAATTTAAATTCAGATCCTAAATATGAAATTTTATTAAATTCCATCCAATCAAAAGTTAACTATAATTTCTATATATTATTCTTTTGAAATGTTTAAGCAATTCTGTTACTAAGAGTGGTTCCAACTAAACCAAAACAAGCATCAATTTCTTGAGCTGTTTCAAGTGAAACAGCTCAAGAAATTTTAGTAAAGATCTCAAAATACAGAATTTCAATATGTTCACAATTTTTTATGCATTTTGCAAAACATCTAAAAATTGTATACTTAGACTTAAAAATAATAAATAGCTTTTATTATACAATGATAAGTAGGCATGAGAGTGGAGTAAATTTAAGTAGAATTAAAATGCTTTTAGGAAGTTCAATTTCAGCTTCAAAATAATGGTTCTGTGTTTTTAGATGCATTTACAACTACATAAGCATCTATTAGTTTGGTGTTTGCTGTCTATCTATGCATCAAACATGACTACCTTGTGGACAGGCTTAGGTGTTGGGCATTCATCTCTTTTTCATGATATCTCCACACTAAAAACAATAAATCATAAAAAGATATGTTAACTGGCTTATATTTCACTGAACATCTGAAGTTGTTTTTCATAGCACAAGCTACTTGTTACAATACATGATTGACAATTAGTATAGGAAACAATTAAAATTGTAACAGAAGAAAGACCTAAAATCCTAATTTGGTGTTTTCTAATGTTGTATAAATAAGTTTTTTCTAGTCTTTGGCATATGTTTCTCCTGAAGATCTAGGGTAAATATCAACAATTGCAAAAGAAAAAAAAAAGCACATTTTCTGCTGTTGGAGTACCAACTAATAAAAAAACCTTCACTGCCTGAAAGACCAATACCTTGTTTATTAGAAAACTAAAGTGGCGATTGGTTATGTTTAGTCTCTGGAGCAGAGTTTTTAGTTCTACCTCCACTTCTGAAAACCAACTATTATTTGTGTGTGTAAAAGAACTAAATCTTCCCCACCTGAGAGTGCAGCAGTAAAGCAGTTCTGCAGGCTGACTGCTAGATAGTACATGGAGCCAAATGTGATAGTAATGCATAAAGGCTTCCATCCTGAGCAGTCACATTACCAGATAATGCCTGGGGAATCTAAGTACAGCAGCATGCAAGACAAGAGATATGTCTTGCATACCTACTCCCACCACTGTGGAGTCTCAACAGCCCTATATCATAGGGGTTTGCAAGCCTCTCTCTGTATGTGTGTGTGTAAGATATTTGGGTTTTTCACCAACAAACATGTCATACTCTAATTTCCTTCTTAACATGCAACCATGCAAACCATCATAAATAATTTTAAGGGTGATACAGAGCATTAAAAAAATCTACTTCCAAAATCAATACCAAAAAATTAAAATCCAGCAAAACTAATAAAAAAAATTAAATCAAAAACAATTACCCATTCAAAAAAAATTTTTAAATTACTAAATAAATACATTCATATCCATTTTGCCAAAATTCATGGTCTTGGGTCCGATATAAACAATGTGTATTACCATTCTTAACAGAACCTCACATAGCAGCCTCAACCCTCCAAACTGCATTTTGCATGATCTCTTTTGGCAGAAACTGTGCATTTGCCAGATCTGACATCCCCTGCCAAAAAATGATAAACCTTGAAATCCTCTCTTTTTTATCTGCTTTTGCTCAAAATGTCCTTATCCCATTCAATTGCATTCATTTAAGGCCTATTGCTCTCCACATTCTGATAATCATGCTGACCTTTTTTCATTATTTGCCTTTGAAGACTGATTTTCTGCAATCCAAATATTCAGTGAAGTCATCTTTCTTGGGAACATCAACATTCACAACTCAAAACTAATCTTCCTTTTCCAATTACAATGCTCAATTTGGAGATACGGAAATATCTGCAGTCAGCAATGCTCTTTCACAAACTATCCACCATGATACCTGATAATCCTTTCCACTTTCCAAACAAACTATCTCTCCTTAACCAGTTCTCCTGATAAATATACTGTACATGTCAGCTCTCCTCTTAGTAAATTGGACCATAACCTCATTCAAGTCTCTTTTTCTACAAAATGATGGTCAGACAGCCATTCTAAGTCTTTTCTTTGTTACTATACTAGTACCAATGGAATAACATCTGTGATTTCTACTCTTCCTTTTCTTGAACTGATTACTATTTTCAATTTTCTGATCCAAACACTTGTTCCAACTAAATAAATAAAACAATTCTTACTAGAATTCTTCATTTTACTCAAAAACCACAGATCACTATTCAAAACTGTTTTCTAAAACAGATACCAAAGCAGTACAAGAAAAAAAAATTCAGCATACCACAAGTGGCTCAAAAGCAAAACTCCAGCTTAACACTCAGTCTACAGCTGAATGGTTGATCTTTTTAAAAGCAGCAAAAGTGGCAAAGACCATCAGCAATCTTCCCCTAAGTACATTCTCCCCCTCCATAACCAGATGGTACTATTGTATCATTACTCAAAGACAAGACTGACATCATTCTTCTCTAACCTTTTGTAGTTGGCTGCTTCTACTCCCAAACACTTGCTTGGATCATGAGAGTACTCAAAATCCCCAAACCCTTATACAAGCCTTGGTTTCCTGAAAAGTGCCAAAGCAGTTCATGAAATGCAGCATACATGCAATGGCTCAAGTTAAAAACTCCTGCTGCTGCTTACTCAGATTACACTACAACTAGTAACAACTACAAAAAAATTATAAGTAAATCAAAAGCTGACTTAGTAAGGGCCAAATATACTAAGCTTGCCTCCTCAAATGGTTGATACTTTTGGTCCCTTACCAAGTCTGTTGGGCAAAGCTCCTGCCTTACTATGTTTCAATGTATTTCTCATTGCCAAGGCAATGAGAAATACATTGAAATATAACTGAAAAATAAATTGAAAGATAACCAAGGCAAATCTGCCCCAACTATTCCACAAACCACCATCTTCATACTTCCTCTGATTTTTCATAAGGACATCAGAAAAATATTCAGCCTTGATATTAATAAGTTCTCTGCTTCTAAAGATATCCCTCCAGTTGTATTAAGAGCTTGTGCTCCAGAACAAATACTTATCCAGTATTGCCTTTACAAGCTGTCCTACTCATATAGCATATATCCAGCATGGAAGCAAACTTTTATTCAGCCTGATCCTAAAAAAGGGAGATAAAAGTCATCCATCAAACCTTGGCTCACTGCCCTCACTACTCTCAAAAGAGATGGAGAAGGTCATCAGCTTGGCAAATTAGTGAACACCAATATGGATTCCACCATTCTCAAGGTAAATTCTCACTGAACACAGGCCATGGAAAGACTGAAGAATCTCATGTGGTCATTCTTGATACCTCTAAGGCAATATGATTGAGCCTGGCATGGCTGCATTCTTTTCGGCCAACTTCTAGTCTCCCTCCTATCCTTTGTGAATGGATTGCCAGCTTCTCGATTTCTCCATCAATGTTGGAGTACCAGTACCTACAGGCTCTACACAGCCTGTGGGTACTCCAACTACTCACCTACACTTCAAAGCTTATACAATGAACTTCTTTCACTAACATCCATACCTATTCATAGCTTTGCTGATGAGAGTACATTCTGTTATTCTTCATCTGAGTACCACAAGGTTTTATGAATGACTCAAGCTTCAAGATTTTCTATGGCCAATGTCTTAAATTCTAGCATTTTCTAGTGGGGTGAAAATAATAAATTTTAATGCTACAAAACACAATCCTGCCTTATTTTCCAGAAAAAAGACCATGCCTCACTCTCCCAGACTTCTAGTAATATTCCACTAACCAACCAAAATCAGTATTCTCTTCTTGGAATGACTCACTTCTAGCCTATCCTGCATAAACACACCACACCCATAGTTTTTCAACTTCCAAAATGCTTTGTATTCTTTTTCATTCTGAATATTACTTTTCTTATGATAAACTCTGGTATGTCACCCCAAACTTTAAATACAATTTAAAGTCTGGGGTGGCCATACCAGAAATCTTCCTTGGAACGCTAGATTGCATCCAGAAGGGAGCTAGCTTAACAGATGACCCCTTTTTCACCAATTCCCTCTAATCACTTTTCTACAGATGCTCAGTTTCTGCATTATTTCATTTCTATAAGTATTTCCATGGGTGTGCTTACAAATCAAACTGGCCACCACTATTCCTTTACTTCCCATTAATCAGAGTTTATCATAAGAAAAGTAATATTCAGAATGAAAAAGAATACAAAGCATTTTGGAAGTTGAAAAACTATGGGTGTGGTGTGTTTACTTCCAAAGCACAAAATATTATGAGCATAGGCAACTGCTAGTCAACATCCACATAATATTTTGTGCTTTGGAAGTCTTTCCCACCCACTTTTTCCCCTAAGACCTCCAGTTTCAAAAAACACATTGACAAGTTCCTTATTTCTTTTACTTAATTACACATGGTAGACTTATGATAATTTTGCAGTCTGTGTAGGATTGATGTAACACACACAACTATGAGTTTATAAGGCAGGACACCAGAATAAGATTACATTTATTTTAATTAACAACATTTCTTCCTAATTGCACAGGATTTCTTCAGATAAGCTGATCAAAGATGTCTCCCTTTGTGATACATAGTCATCTATAGCAGTGGTGGCAAACCTTTTTATATGCATGTGGCAAAATTTACAAATAATATTTATTGAGTTGCTAATGTGCTGGGTAGTTTTTAATAAGGGAAAAAATTAATACAAAATTAATTATTGCAGAATTTCATTGAAACAAGCTTAAAAATTAACACAGAATTTCATAAAGATGAACTCATAGCTTGACATACACATTGTTGCATACAAATCAATATCAATTATTTATTAATGAGATTTTTGCTGGTGTACATTGGATGCCAAATGCTTTATATTGGGTTCATATTTTGTCACTTTTAGTAATACACATGCCAAACTTTTTTTTTTTAAAAAAAAAACTAAATGTTTTGAGAATGGCATTCCAAGTTCTGATTATTTCCTCTTCTTTTTAATCACGTCCAATAATCGATCATTTTCAATTATTTCCAAGTCATTTCTCAAATCGACAAACTTTTGTCTCTACATAGAACTGGTTGAAAATCTATTAATTGTATTTCTATATCTTCCAAATTCAGCTACTCGAAAATCTCCAAATTAAGTTTATCTCCTGATGTTGTGCCTGGATGTAAAATAAATTTTGATGTTGCTGCAAATTGCCTGAACTGCATAAATCTTGAAGAAAAATTCATTGATTATCGACTGAATAACTGCAGAAAACTTGTGTCAATTTAACATGATCTGTTTTTTCAAGAAATTCTAGATCTGCAAAGAATTTTTTTGTATTTGGAAAATATTTGAAGGTATTGGAAATTTGTAAGTTAGCTTCGAATGCTTTGATTAAATCAAACATGACAATAACTGTCTTGTTAATACCTTGCAGTTTAAGATTTAATTTATTCAAATGTAAGCACAAATCAGTAAAAAACATTGATTTCAAAACCCATTCGGCATTCATTAACTGATTATCTTTTTCAATGATTTTCTCGTAATGTAAAAAAAAAAAGAGTCCAACTTCATCTAAACACAAATCTTTAAAGAACTTTTCCACAACTTAACCATCAGACATTGTTGTACATAAGATTGTACACTGAGTTTACCTCATTTAATAATTCTAGAAATTTTCATTTATTTAAAGTGTGTGCAGATATAAAATTGACCAATTTTATTATAAGGCTCATAATATCTTCCAGTGGCTTGAAACTAGTCTTTGCGCATAAAACCTGCTGATGTATAATGCAATGGAAAACCAGAACTGAATGTCTAACATGTTTGGTAAATAAATTGACGAAACCATTTTTTTCTCATCATACTGCAAGCACCATCAGTAGCTACTGATACAATTTTGGAAAGATCAATTTCTCTTTCAGTAAGGGCATTTACAAATGCGTTGCAAATATCTATTCCTTTTGTTGTTGTTGCTAATGATGTTAAACTGATTAATTCTTCTTCTTTGATATTATTCCCAACACAATAATGAATAAAAATTGCTAAAAGAGCTGATCCAATGTCAATACTCTCATCAAGACAAAGAGAAATTAAACCAGATTTTATATATATTTTTTACCGATGAGTTATTTATAGCCATTTCCAAGATTCTATCTTTCACCGTGTTTATAGTCAAAGGCATATCTTTTATTCTTTGAATATTTTTTCCTTGTTCTCAAAATCTTCAAAGAGAACTGGTGTGCATTTTAACCATGCTTCTTTTATATATTCCCCATCACTAAAAGGTTTCCCTTGTTTCGCAATTATGTTTGAGGCAAAAATACTAGCAGCAGTTATATCTGAATGACTGCCAATAAATTTCATTAGGACTGCTGACTGAATATTTCTATTTTTAATTGCTTGAGCAATAAATTCTTTCTGTTCATCCTTGCTTTTCTCAAGGAGCGATTTATGGTTTGTCTCAATGCCGTTTTACTGACGACATTCTGTATACAACTGTCCCAGAACATAAAACACATACTGCTTTATTGTCTTTGTTAATCATGCCATACTCTTTAGTCCACCAACTTTGGAATTCTCTGATGCTTGATTCTGATAATTTTTGTTTTTTTATTTTCACTAGCCATATTAAGCAGAACTGTAACCAATTTATTGAAAGCTAAAATCAAATATTTTTTCTTATAGTTTCAAAAAAAATCAACATTTTATTATATGTCTAAATTAAATTACCTCTATAATTCACACTTAGCAAAAACAAAACACAGTGCACACATGCAACAATAATACACTTGCCATTGGTGGATGTACAGCACGAATATTATATGTTTAGATGTCATGTGTTTTGGTAAAGTTGCAGCTGGTGACTTTTCATATGCTAAAAATATTAAAAATCATAAACTTCAGATAATTAATAAGCTTTTAAACAATGAAAAGTTTTTATATCAGTGATGAAAAAGTTTTGGCGACTAAACACAGTTGTTTTCTAATGACATAATGTTTCTAATGTTTCATAATGACATGACACAGCTGAGTCATGTCATTATGCCCTTCAGTCATTGGCTAGAGGTTCTTAACACCAGCTGTAGTTTTCAGCTGCTTAGCCTTGTTCCTACAAGCGGGCTATGTATTTGTTGGTTAGTTTCTTTGTAAAACAAAATTTCACTTGTATTATACAGGATGTCCACAAATGATTACCCTGATTTCAACTGGCTATAATATTTTAATAATGAAAATAACTGAATAAATTTTGTTGCAGGTAAACTTGGGCACTCATAAAGTTTCCATACTGGTATCTTCAGTATACTGCTTTTGCCACTAGGAGCGCTGCTGCTGATTTTCTTAAAAAATCGCTTCAGTACAGGAAAAAGCCCAATGTGTTCTGTGGCTAGCAGAAACAAAATCTCCAGTTACTTTCTTCTTTCTTGAAAAAGAAATTAATGGAAATGTGTACTTAGACATGCTCAATAATTATTCCATTCCCCAGCTACAGGAGATGCATCCATTTCAAGTATCCACTGAAGAGTTATATTATAATCAGGGTAAACACTTGTGGACACCCTGTATTATAAGAGTATAAAATAATAACACCTGTAAATTGTTGACGTGCCAGCAAAATTTTCGTACGTGGCACCTCTGGCACACATGCTGGATCTATAGCATCTACTGTTCATGCAGTAAAAGGAAAAAATCAGAATGACTGAAAATGTTTCCAGAACAGCTAGGTAATTAACTTGATGAGGGTCACCATGTCTTATCTAGAAGGAAACTACTAGTTATATCTTTTTTAAGGAACTTAAAGAAAATTAATGTTTGTATCATCTTGTTTGGTGATATTATTATGCATGTTAGGCAGCCCAGATGATGTCACAAACTGGTAGCAAAATATATTAACAAAAAATAAATGTGATTTTCAAAGCACCCTAACTATTCTTTATTAGATTCTATCATTAAATATTTTTAAACTTTTATTAGAGTAGTAATGTGTCCACATGATGATTCATGACATCTTGGCAAACATATCAAAACACCATAGTAATTTTTTTTTGGTGATTTTTCCATTCAATTACATCTGTAATAGTTCATCTTATTCCCTGAAGAATGCAAAAAAGGTGATAAAGTATGAATAGTATAAAAGACTATCATTAATACTTTACCATAGGTCGCAATATCATGAGTATATCTCACTCTACAAGCTGTGTAAAGTGGACAACGAGACCAGAAACAACAAATGATGATAGTAACTGTGATAATAACACAAGTCAGAGTAACTGATACAGCTATCACAGTGGCTTTCCTGGAAAGAAAAAATAATATATTTTGTATTATAAATCTGCAGTGAAAACAACAGTCATCGTTAAATATGATTTATATCATTTTATATAAAAACAAGTTTGAAAAGGCTTTTATTACAGGATTCCGAAGTCTACATAACAAAAATCAAAACCCAAACTCCAATAAATATTTTAGCCAAAAAATAATAATATTCATAATATATCATTAGTATTTTATTATGCTAACAAAAACAGCACTTCCATTTTGATAGTACTAAAAAAAAAAGAGAACTGTAACTTATGGCTAATGGTGTTTAAGAGAACATAATTTTTTATGGTTTCATCATTCCCAGTATATACAACCTAGATGAATTTCCAACCTCTGTTTGGCATAAACTCAGTTCTCCAAATCACCTTTTCACAAATTTTCTTAGCCTTTTCTCAAGTATGTTTGTCCATGAACACTCAGTGTGGATGGCTATTTTCATGAGTAAGAGCAGCCATCCATAAAAAGAGATTTGATCTTCTGAATTGTGCAGTGCAGCCACTGTGAAACTTGAATATCTTCATATTTGAGCATTTCTGGTCAAGTCATCTACTACAGCTGCCTTTCCACATTTCACGTTTTTGATGGCTTTTATTAAAATACTGATATGTTTCAAATTTTTTATAATTATTATTACATGACACCTCCAAGGAGTCTGAAGACTCATCAAGGGAGGACACTTACTCTACAACTCTCTGTCTCCACCACTCAATCCACCAACTACAACGAACCATAACTACAGCATCATGACCACCACTAGTATATTCACAGACAATTGCAAACATTCATGCCCGGTGCGGGATTCAAACCTGCAGCCTTTAAGCTGGAGAATGGATACATTAACCATTTGGCCAACCAGGCCGGCATATTTCTTTTCTAGAATATATTTCTTTTTAGTTATCATGTCTTATCTCTAATTTCTTTCATACACTGGTGTCCAAAACCTAAGGATGATATTTCTGAAGATTACAGCTGCAAATTCATATGAATCATCTTATGGCAATTTGTATAACTAACAATTCTGAGTAGAAAGAAGGTACACATTCAAATTTTTGAAGTGTGCACAAACAGGTCACATGGTAGCACTCAAAAGGATAAAAGGCTGCACTAAGCGAATTGTATATGAAGGAAGCCCTTTTCTTGAAGGAATAAAGTTGCAAACTTGGATGGCTTACAATGTCTCAAAGACATTTAGATGATTTCATGCAGGGAAGAATTATTGGAAATTTTGAAGAAGGCTGCAGAATTAGGGATATTGCCAGAGAGTTCGGAATCTCACACAGCATTATATCTAGGCTCTGGGCAGCATTTCAAACCAATGGAATGAGTTCCAGATGTTTATTAAGAGGCCACCCTCGCTCTACCATGGAGCATGAAGAAAGATTTTTGGTTACAACAGCAAAATGTAATTGACATGCCATGGTAGGTCAGCTTGCAAGTCGGCTCCATTCAAGCACACAGATATCTCAACAAACTGTGGTAAGATGTCGCTGACAAGTAGGTATATACGCCCAAAGGCCTGTAGTCTGCATCCCTTTATCCACAGCTGATCGTAGAGCATGTTCTCAATGGTGTTGTAATCCATAAAATTTGGACATGACCCCAATGTACTCTTAACTGATGAGTCGTTTTAGTCTTTCTTCCAATTCTAGATGACACCTGATCTACCATGATACTGCCTACCATTGTGAGAATGTTCTTTAAAGGGAAAAATGTGGCAGTGCTGGGGTCATGGTGTAGGGAGGCATTATACTTAATGGACACACTGAGCTACAAGTGCTGGAAAAAGGAACTATGACTGGTGAATGATATCGAAATGAAGTTCGTCATGTTCGACTGTTCCATAGTGCTATAAGCGAAGCATTCGTTTTTATGGATGACAATGCCACACCACATCGTACATACACAAGCGGTGAAGATACTTCTGGAGACTGAGAATATTAATTGAATCAAGTGGCCAGCACACTCCTCAGATCTTAACCCTATAGAACACATTTGGTTTCAATAGGGAGACGCACTGCTGCTCGAAATTCTCCCTCCAGAAAACAAAGCTTTTATTCTTGCTCTGAAGGAGTGGATCAGTTTGCCTGAAGAACTCCTTAATCACTTGGTGGTAAGCATGTACAATATTGGGAGAGCTGCATTGCAGTTCGGAGTGGACACATTCCATACTGAAATGTTTCTCTACATAGTTTTCTGTATACAATGTACATTCATTTCTCAAGTCCTTAGGAAATTTGTAACTTTTGCTAAAAACGTATTGCAATTTATACGAAATTAATAACACATTTTTTTGTGTAACATGATTTATTAGCATGCTGGCAATAAATTTATGTCCACATCTGGCTGCAGTCACAAAAAAGTTTTCATTACAGGTAAAAATGTAGTTCATCCTGAGTTTTTGGACACTCATGTAGTACTCTTTCCTTCGTTCCTAAGTTATTTCAGTAGTCACCAATTCATTTTGCCACCTTCGTGATATCTGTTTTCCATATTCTTAGCAATGACTTTCCATGACTTTTGATTAGCTACTTTTTTTATTTTTTTTTTAAACACACTGTTTTGCTTCCTTACATTTTTCTCTGTATCCTACCAGAACACATGCTGACTTACTAAGAACCTTGATTCATTTTCTTCTTTTCCATAACTGCCTCTAACTTCCTGAGTCCCTCCATGGAGTTCTAATTATTCTATCCTTGCAGACCTTTTTACCACATATTATTCAGGATTTGCCACCAAGTCTCTAACGTTCAGTTCATGTTTTTAAACCTTCTCTTTCATTTTTTCTTGAATAATAATAATAATGCTCAGCCTTGATTCTTTTTAAAACTTTCTTAGACATTTTTCTTTTCAATGTGAAAAGCCACTTTATCCTGCTCAAAATGAAATAGTGATCGCTTCCTATTTCAAATACCTTGCATACTCATATCCTGAACCACCACAAAGATAATATCATTATTAACAATAACAATCAATGTTCTTTTTCTTATTTCACGTCTTTTTTCCAGGTGAACCTGTACACATATTTATTTTGGAACACAGTGTTAATAATTACTAGTCCATGTCCTGAAATTTTGCCAAAGCATTACTTTATGTCACTTTATTACTTTACTTCATATATTACTTTATTCAATTTTCTACTCTGCCATTTATATTTTATTTTGCCAAAGCATTACTTTATGTCACTTTATTACTTTATTCAATTTTCTACTCTGCTATTTAGATTTCCAATAAGGACCAACTTTTTATTTTTGTCAAATGCCTTCAAATGTCTCAGTGTATCCCCATTTTGATATTTGCCCATCACTAGTTGATACTGCTTACAATTCACAAAGATTATCCTTTCAGTATTAAATACTATAGCTACTTTTTCCTTTTCCTAGATCATTATTGACTGAATATAATATAACTTGGCTTGTATTTGCTTAGAATTTCATCTGTTTTTGTCTTTCTTCTGTCAGCAGGATATACAAGGCGATTCAAAAAGATGGACTCAATTTCGTACGGCTATATTTCCTGAACTATACATCGTATGTGAATGATCTACATAACATTTGAAAGAGTAGGTCCTAAAGTTTGAAATACTACCGCTAGAGCGCTTGCCTAGTGCACAGCAGTGCAGCAGCATCAGTTGTAAGCAAAATGCCTACTATGCAGCATAAAATTTTTTGCGTTCGTGAGCTCATTAAAACCGAGTCGGCAACTGCGGTGCAGTGTGCATTTCATCGTCGTTTCAACATTCAACCTCCAACGAGGAAGAGAATTTGTCGTTGGAATTATCAATTTGAGCAAACAGGTTGTCTGTGTAAGGGAAAAAGCTCGGGCATCCTTCTTCAGGTATGGGATGAATTCAGCTACAGTCTTGATGTTATCCGTGCAGCCAGAGAGGGCACATTGAACATCTATAAACTTTATTGTGAATATAATCAAATATACTTTACATCAAATTTGTCACTTTCTATGTTTGTTATATAGACTTACAAAACTGAGTCCATCTTTTTTGAATCACACTGTATTCTCTAACTCTTCTTCAGTTCCACTCTTTTTCCACTGATATTTCTTATGTTGCTGGTGTCCATCTTGAAATATGCTGATATTGAGTTGGAGTGTGTGTGTGTGCCAGCAGCTGACATTTCACTGTTTGCTCTGGTTCCTGATGAAAACAGTGAGTGCCTTGTTTTACAAAGGGGGCAATCATGAACCAAGTGGCATGAAATTCCATTTAATGTGAGTTGCAGAGGTATCTGAAGAAAAGAGCTGTATCTTGTTAAATACGTAAGGTGAATAAAAGTGGCAGACCAATAATTACAGTAGGTTGAATTTTAGCTCTAATAAGAGTAGTCAGTGATTTACTATAGTACTTGGCTTAAGAGTCATTCAATATATGAAGTTCATGCAGCTGCTACACATTTCACTATGAAAAAAAAAAAAAAAAGCAAATACTTACTTTAGTATAATAGTTAATACTTTTTTAGAAATAACTGAAAAAAGTATACTATTTTCAATATTTCAACAAGCTGGCATCATCTGGGACAACATATATAGATGCTTGCAGGTCCTAGGTGGTAAGAAAGACTGATGCAAAAAAAAAAATAAATAAATAAAGTGAAGCAAAGCTTATAGACCTATATAGAGCCAAGTTTAGTGGGCATTATTTGGAACTCTTTGTTCATCATGACTGATGAACAAATGCTCTCTCCCAAATACAGTCACATCTTAAGGAAACAAAACAGAAAACAAAGTCGAACAGACCACAAAAATGCGTTTATGTGGATAGTTTGCTACAGTGAATTTCTTTTAGCATAACACTGTACCACAAGGCTTTGGCTGGAACTCTTCAGCAGTTGGTTATAGTGGTGTTTGTGATAGTAAGTGTCAACCACATATGGAAATTTTTGCATCCAAATTTGTTGAAGTCAGGGTCATTTCTGAGGACAGAAATTGATCAATTTTTTAAATTTGCATTTGTTTCAATAGGTGACTTTTCCCAAGAAATTCTGCAGCAGGCATCTACAAGCATGATCTGCAAGACCAGAATTGTACTTCTAAGGCACTTCTATTGCATCAATCTACCTACATTCTTGTTCTTCCTCTGGGTCCTTTCCCCAACATCTTCGCATCAAACACCTGCTTTATTAATCTTTTTTCTCTTCCATTCTGTTTAGGTGATAACACCTGAGATTAGTTCTGCTCAGATTCCTGAATGCTTACAATATCAAGTTACTTCCTAATATATTCATTTTTTAATATGAATATTTCATTGATGATATCTGTTCTCTCTCTCAATTTTTTTTCAAAACTCTCTCTCTCTCTGTGTGTGTGTGTGTGTGTACGCACGCGCATGCATGTGGTCTCCATTCTTTAATCCTTAGTTTTACATTTAACTTGGCTATCTGATCCATAAGTTAAAACCAGTTTAAACCCTATCTTGTATACTGTAAATTTAGTATTCTGGATAATTTCTCTCATTCCATATAAAGTTATTCTGTCAACTCCCCATGATATCAGCTAAGCTAATTCTGTTGTCTATTTCCATATTTATTATTTATGTGTGTATTCTGGGGTGCTTAAGGGTCAAAGCTGTATAACTGAGAGGAGACCTCCACATAGCCTTTAAAGGAATGTGGAGAACCGACCAGTGTTTCTGACCTAATGTCCAATCCTCACCTTCTCGTGGTGCACCCTGTTGGGTATCTACTTGGATACTGAACGAACGAGGATGGGCTGGCAACTTGGGATTTAGCTGACCAAATTGTATTCTTATTGGTTAAACCAAAATAAAAAAAAAATGATGGTACAACATGACAAAATTTCATGCTGGCTGGGGCTTAACCCGGTTAAACAAGGCCCCCGTTGATTTCACCAGGGAACCAGGGCGAACAGCGAAAAGTCAGCTACTGGAACAAATCTGAAAACAAACCCCAACTCAACATCACCAGAGTTAAAGATCAGTACTATCAACGTAAGAAGCCTGAATGGCAAAGAAATGGAGCTAGCTGAGGAATTAGATAAGTACCAGATCGACATAATAGGGGTGACTGAAACAAAAAAGACCAAAACTGGTGAGATCTTTCTGAGCAATAAATACAAAATGTTATATTCAGGCAATGACAATCAAGGAAAAGAAGGAGTAGCCATAGTATTCAACACAAAATACGAGGCTAATCTTCTTGAATGGCAATCAGTCTCAAGTAGAGTAATGTGGGCAAATATGATAATGGGAAACTGAACAATGAGACTTATTTGTGCCTATGGTCCCACAGAAGGTTCTACTAAAGTAGAAGTGGAGGAATTTTTTGATGCTTTAGAAAAAGCAACTGACACAATGAAAAATGAAAAGTTGGTCCTTGTTGGGGATCTAAATAGCAGAGTAGGAAATGATTGTGAGACATACAAAAATATTTTGGGAAAATTTGGAGAAAAGAGCAAAGCTAATAATAATGGCAAATATCTGTTGGATTTCTGCTCAGGACATGGACTGGTTATTATTAACACCATGTTCCAACATAAAAATGTGCACAAATTCACATGGAGAGAAGAGGCTAGGAATAAGAAAAGTCTCATTGACTATGTTATTGTTGATAGTGATGTTTTCTCCCTGGTGCAGGACACCAGAGTGTACAGAGGATTTGAAATTGGAAGTGATCACTATTTAGTCTTGAGCAAGATAAAATTGAATTTCATATTGAAAAGAAAAACATGTAAGAAAGTTTTAAAGTGAATAAAAGTTGAGCAGCTCTCAGATGTGAACTGTAGACTAAAATACACAAAGATTATTGAAGAAAAAAATGAAAGAGTTTGAGAACAGGAATCAAACCTTCGAGATTCAGTGGCAAACTCTGAAGAAAACATTGATTGATTCTGCCAGAGAGGCATGTGGTGAGGTTGTCTGTAAGGATAAAAAAATCAGAACTCCCTGGTGGACACAGGAAGTTAAAGAGGCTGTGAAGGAAAAGAAGAAAGCATATCAAAAAGTTCCTGTCAAATAAGTCAGCTTGTGCTCTTAGAGAATATAGAGACAAATGCAAGAATGCTAAACACTGTGTAAAAATAGCTAAACAAAAGTCATGGGAGGACTTTGGCAAGAATATAGAAAATAAATATCAAGAAGGCGGCAAAATATGCTGGAGGTTGTTAAAGAAGCTTAGGAATGGAGGAAAGAGTGCTGTAAAAGGAGTTAGAGATGATAAAGGTGACATGAAAATGGGTGAAAAAGATATCCTTGAAGTATGGAGTAATTACTTTGAAAAACTGCTAAATGAAACAAGCAGTGATGACAGCACAGTGGTAAAAAACACTGACCAGGCATGCAGGCAGGAATACATATCCATACTTGAAGTAGAAAAAGCCATCAAAGGCTTGAAATGTGGAAAGGCAGCAGGAGTAGATGATATTCGACCAGAAATGCTGAAGTATGGTGGTATAAGAGTCTTACAGTGGCTGCACTGCATAATTCAGAAAGCCTGGACAGAGGGACGAATTCCCAATGATTGGAGTAGAGCTCTCATAGTACCCATATATAAAAAGGGAAATAAAACTGAATGTGAGAATTACAGAGGTATTTCCCTACTGAGTGTTCCTGGCAAGATCTATGCAAGTATACTTCAGAAACGGTTGAGAAGAATTGTGGAAGAAAATCTTGGTGAAGAACAAGCTGGATTCAGGCCAAATAGAGGCTGTCAGTATCAGATCTTCACTTTGCAACAAATAGTCGAGAAAGCATGGGAATATAACAAAGATCTGTATTTAAGTTTTGTCGATTTGGAAAAGGCATATGACAAGGTGCCAAGAGAGAAGCTATTCAATACGCTGCAATTATATGGTGTCAGTGGGGCATTATATCAAGCAATACTTAGTCTTTATTTGAGTTGTAAGTCAGCAGTTAGAATTGAAGGAAGTACAGAAAGATGGTTTAATGTTAAATCTGGTGTGAGACAAGGATGTACATTATCCCCTCTGTTATTCATTATCTATATGGATCACATTATTAAGGAAAGTGGTATTAAACATGATATCAAAATTGGAGATGTTAATGTCAGCTCTTTGCTTTATGCAGACGATGTTATACTTCTAAATAAATCCGCTACAAGTCTGCAAGATTCTCTGACTAAATTGAATAGCTGTTGTAATAGACATGGTATGAAGGTCAGCAATAAAAAGACAAAGACAATGAAAATAGGCAGAATCATTGAAAATGTCAACTGTGTTGTGAATGGAGAACCTGTGGAACAAGTAAAACATTTCAGCTATTTAGGCACGATTTTTACTGAAGATGGTAAATTAAATATAGAAATAGACAACAGAATCAGCAAAGCTGGTATGGTGGGAAGTCAGTTGAATAAATTCATATGGAATAAGAGAGAAATTAGTCGGAACACTAAATTAGCTGTATACAAGACAGTGTTCAAACCAGTTTTAACTTATGGATCTGAGAGCAGGGTCAGAAGTAAAACACTTGACCAAAGACTAGAGACCACAGATATGAGAGTCCTGAGAAAGATTATAGGCGTGAACAGATGGCATCAATGGCAGTATCATATTAAAAACAAGGATATTAGGAAAGAACTTGACATTGTTAGCATCCAGGAATGCGTTAGCAGAGCTAATCTCAGGTGATATGGTCACTTAAACAGAATGGGCGAGGTAAGATTAGCAAAACAAGTGTTCTCTGCCAGGTTGGCAGCAAAACGACCCAGAGGAAGACCAAGATATAGGTGGATTGATACGGTACAAAGTGCCTTAGACGATAGAAATATAAGATCTGATGATGTTGGAGTCTTGAGAAGTAACAGACTGATTTGGAGGAAAATTGTAGATAGGAAATTAATAATGATGTAATTTTTTTCATGTAGTACTATCATATCCTGTACACCCCTTGAGGGTACATGGTAGGAATTTGATGATGATGTTTGTACTCCATGGAGTCAAAAGACTCATCGCAGAAGACCCACTCTATCATACATCTCCTTAAACTTATTAACTGTTAGGATGCTCATAACCACCTCTGGCAATTTATTCCACTCATTCACTACTCTCCAAGTAAAGAACTTATTCCACATACCCTTACTAACCACACTCTTAGACAACTAAGTGTGATTCCTTATTTTCCCTTTACTCTCCATGTAGCAAAAAATTTCCTTTTGTGTCAATCTTATAGAATCCCTTTAATAACTAATAAGTTTCTATCATATCTCTTCTCTTCTGCCTGTCAGCTAAACTCTGAAACCCACACACCTTCAATCTATCCCCATAGGGTACATTTTGCAGACCTGTCACAAGCTTGGTCACTCATCTCTGAATCCTCTCCACTGCCTCCTCATCTCCTAGAAACATAGGTGATCAAATATGTACACAGTAGTCAACATGTGACCAAATCATAGCCTTATAAAGGGGGAATAATAACCTCCCTATCTTCACTTGACAGTGTTTTTCAACATTCAAATAATACTTTGAGCCATTTTGCCAACTCTAGCAATACATGCTCTGAATTTCAAATTTCTATCCACCATCACTCCCGGATCTCTAGCCTCATCAATTTCTTGTGATCTAGTACCATCAATATGATGCGAAATATATAATCTTTTCATCCCAAGTGCATTACCTTACATTTTTCAACACTGAATCGACAACTATTGTCCTCTTCCCACACTGCAATTTATTTAAATCAATCTTGTAAATATCTACATCATTTTTATCAACTAATGTCCTCCCCAATTTTGCATCATCAGAAAACAATTGAATATTTCCCCCCTCAAATCTTCTGCTATATCAATGTACAAATTAAAGAGTAGCAGTCCTAATCAGGACTGCTACTCTTTTTAAAAAGGTTTTGTAAAAAGGACCTCCTTTTTACAAAGCCATACTGAACCCTATAGAGTATATTCCTATTCACCCATTCCTAAATTTTAACTTTAACCATGACTCCAGAGTTACTAAATGGTCTGTAATTTGCTACTTCTGTCTTAAAGCTACTTTTATGTAATGGAACTATCTTACCCTCTTTCCTTTGCTGGACCCTTGCCAGAGCTGAGACTTAACAACTAACTTCTTCAGTAACTTGTATATTTTTGTAGCACACGAGCTAACATACCATCCAGACCCACTGCTATATATTCACATTGATATTTTACAATCTACTGAGTACCTCCAATTCTCACATCAGTAACTGCAAAGTCACCAGTTAGTAAGTGAACTATCTCTTCTGCTTCTATCATTTTTACCATCAGCAAAGTTATCTTTCCCATTGCCTTTACATAATGCCATTACCTGCCCACTCAGTTATGAAACCTGGGCAACCCAGCTCTTTGCAACCATTCCTACACTCATACTCATCTATTCCCAGGAGTCACTATTTCCTCACATAATAAGTGTTGTAATAAATAAGTGTTATAGTTGTACCAATGATAACACTTATCTTTTTTTTTTTTTTAAGTAGGATTTTTATCTGTATAACTAGATTGTTTTCTTTGGTTTGAAATAGATATGTCATCATGCTTCTATGACAACAGGAAGTTCTGCTGTTGTCTTAAAAATACAAATAAATAATGCTCTTTAGTTATTTGTCTGGGAAGTTTTTTTTTTTAATTGGAAATAAATTAAGTGATTTGTTATGCTGTTTTATTTTACTAGATGACATGGTTTGCAAGTGTCACTGTTGTAAAACAGTGAGCATTCAGTGCGAGGATAGTCTTGTGTGCATAGCTGCTTTTAAAATGTGACTACCAGTTGCTTTTTTTTAGCATGCCAAATGTACTAAATCTAGTTAAAGAATAAAATGTGATCGCTTGCCTAAAAAGACAGGAGGCTTATATAAAAAGCAGTTTTCAGATAATGTCATTATATTTTATGAGGCACTATTATTATTCCTGTCATTTCCTACACATTATTATTAATTAGTTTTAATATGGTAAATAAATTCATTTCGGTTTTGTAACCAGCACCTACATAGAAGTATTCTGTAAATACCACTAAAATGAATTAGTAAACTTCAATTCTGTAATGTTAACAAACACACATAATTATACTAAGCAGCATAAGAAATTCTTTTCAACAAACATTATAAACAAAACAGCACTAAAATAGGATAATTAAAACACTAGGTTAATAAAAATATAATTTGATTAATTATGATATTTAAAAATCTGTTCTACTGTACTAATGCATTACAGGCAGCTGAACATATTTACAGAATTATCATGTAGCTTGGAAGTAGTACCATTCTACTCTTCAACCTTGAATAAGATTATTTGATGGTCTTTGGTAATGGTCATTAAGTGGGATAGCTGTTCAACTGGGTTGTGATCACAGATAGTATAGCAGTGGCACACCACAAAGTGAATGCCACTGTCATCTTCAAAACATCTTTCATGCCAATATTCAAAATTGTTGATTCTTGACCACAAAGATTAATGAGAATAAACTACAGTAGTATCTCGCTAATCCGAACTAAAAAAAACCATGCTTGTTCGGATTAGTGAATTTTCGCCCAAGAGACAACAATAACTAGCGTTTAAGACAAAAATAATCAGATTCTAATGGTACATCAATTTTTTTCTGAGTTATTTCTAAATGAAGTAACTCAGAAAAAAAAAAAGCTACTGTACTGTAAAGTAAAACTTAAAAAGTAATATAAGTTTATTTTAGTAAAAAATTTAGTTTGTATATATCTTTATCATTGAGGATTTTGATTTAATAAACTTGCATAGTTCAGTACATAACTTAATTTGCGTAAAAAATATCACTTTCTTGTACACAACACAAAGTTTCACAAAATAACACACAAAAGTTTTTTTTTTAATTTCTCTGTAAATGAAGTCACTGATTTTCTTTTGCTTCTTGGAAGCTAAACTTTTTTCGAATGCTTCTTCTCAGAGCTGCATTAGCAATAAAACTTTGTGGAATGGCATATCATTCTGATTAGCCCATTCTATACACATATTAAAACTGTCAACTGCCTCTTCATGTTTTACTTTTTTTTTCTTTGAATTCTTTATCGTCATCATCATCTGCTAATTCATTCTGTAGCGTCATATTTATAATTTAAGCAACTGATTTGATTTTGAATTCACTGTTGGTTCTACCTGTAATCCATTCCGTAACACCTGTTTGTGAAATTTCAACATTTGGATTTATATTTTTAACCAAATTATGCACGTTTTGAATTTCTGCTTTTTGTGTATCACCATAGTTATCTTCATAAATTCTAGAAGGCCACAGTTTTATCCATGATACTCTAATTGCTTCAGGTGTGAGGATTCCCAAGCAACATCAATTGAGAATGCTACATCCTTTAAATTTATATTTTTTATTGATGTGGTAACGTCATAATTTTGGAAAATTACATTTAAAAGCAGGTCTTTAAGACGTTTTAATTTAATGGATTGTATCATGTTCTGATCCATTAGTTGCAACAATAGAGTACAGTTTGGAGGCAAAATAATAATAATATATAATAAATAAAACTTTTTTTTCTTTCAAACTGCAGTTCGGATTAGCAAGATACCACTGTATTATTAAGATATTGGTCAAGTGTAGGTGAATAACTATTTTAATTACCAACTAGTTTTGCTGGCTTATGCTGTCGGCTTCATCAGGGTACAATCAGGAAAGCAAGGAAAACGAAAATTACAAGCTAAATGTTAACTGGCAATTCTATTTCAATAACAAAATAGTGCGCATGAAACAATACGCGTGTCGCGGATATATGATTTACTTCACATGGTGTATTCCGGTAATTGGATTCTATTTTTTTATATAATAAGCTATATAAAACACAATGAATTGATAAAAGACCCGACAAGTTTCGTAAGTCGTTTGACTTACATCTTCCGGGGAAAGAGGTAAGTTAAAACACAAAGAAAAGAGAAATTATTAGTAATAGTTCATACTAAACAGTTGTGGCCGTCTGACTATTCATAAAATGAAAAATCAGAGTGCAGATTCGAAGTAATGATGAGTTACTTGTTGAGATGCATTTTGTAGTTTGCACTGAAGTTCATTTCTTGTGTGTTTGTTCTAATTAAAGATTTCCATATGTCTGGTAGGATTAAACCTTGGTTCCTGTTGAGGTTATTTGTGGAACGGGCAACTGTAGCAGCTTCTTTGCAGATTCTGGTATGGTAGTTTTCTTCTATATATGGCATAAGACTTTTATTCCATTCAATAATGTGGTGTTGAAGAGAAGTGAGAAGAAAGGCCAGAAATATCTTGTCTGTTGTTTCTAACATAGCTGATGTGTTCCTTTTGTCTCACTTCGAAGCTTCTAGACGTCTGACCAATGTAACTTAGACCACAGGAACAAGGGATGTTATAAACTCCTGCATGTTTGTAGAAAGGATTGGAATCTTTTGGCGATCTTAGAAATTTCTGGATAGTTTCAACTGGCTTGAAGGTCACTCTAATATAATAATAATAATACACAATATTAGGTCACTCTAATATTGTGTGGTTTTATTCCCACAAGACGTCTCTTCATTGTTTAGCCACTGTCTATCTTGTAACTATTTTGTATGGAAGAAAACAATTTACAAACAATTAACCAGATTGGCAATGGGCAGCCCCCTCTCACCCTCTTGTGTTGACTTATTTATGGAAGACCTTGAAAGTAAAATCTTATCTCAAATTAATCCAAAACCTAAGGCATGGTTCAGATTTGTTGATGACATCTTTATCATTTGGAACCACAAAAAGGAAGAGCTATTAGATTACCTAAACAAAATCAATATGTTCCACAATACTATCAAATTCACACTACATCTTGAAAAGGACAAACAACTACCATTCCTAGACATCCTAATCAAGAAAAAAGAAAATAACAGTGTCAACTTATCAGTTTATAGAAAACCAACAAATACTGGACATTATCTAAACTTTAGCTCATCACACATCTCCCCAAAACTCAGCATTATTCACATGCTAAAGAAAAGAGCTATACAATTCACCACAGACCATAATGATCTCTACAAGAAGAATTAAATAAAATATCAAACGATCTGCTCCTAAATGGCTACCCTAGAAGATTTGTTAACAAGATTCTCTTCTCTGATATACCACAAAGACAACATGATGACACCCAATATATATCTACTATAACTATTCCATATGTTAGTACCACCTCCAAAAAAATAGCTCGCCTCCTAAAACCACACACAATATTAGAGTGACCTTCAAGCAAGTTGAAACTATCAATCCAGAAATTTCTAAGATCACCAAAAGATTCCAATCCTTTCTATAAACATGCAGGAGTTTATAACATCTCTTGTTCCTGTGGTCTAAGTTACACTGGTCAGATGTCTAGAAGCTTTGAAGTGAGACAAAAGGAACACATCAGCTATGTTAGAAACAACAACCAGATATTTCTGGCCTTTCTTCCCACTTCTCTACAATCCACCACATTATTGAATGGAATAAGTCTTATGCCATATATAGAAGAAAACTACCATACCAGAATCTTCAAGAAAGCTGCTACAGTAGCCCGTTCCACAAATAACCTCAACAGGAACCAAGGTTTAATCCTACCAGACATATGGAAGACTTTAATTAGAACAATAAACACATAAGAAATTAACTTCAGTGCAAACTACAAAATGCATCTCAACAAGTAACTCATCATTACTTTGAATCTGCACTCTGATTTTTCATTTTATGAATAGTCAGACAGCCACAACTGTTTAGTATGAACTATTACTAATAATTTCTCTTTTCTTTGTGTTTTAACTTTAAGTTACCTCTTTCCCGGGAAGATGTAAGTCAAACAACTTACAAAACTTGTTGGGTCTTTTATCAATTCATTGTGTTTTATATAGCTTATTATATAAAAAAATAGAATCCAATTACCGGAATACACCATGTGAAGTAAATCATATATCTGCAGCATGCATATTGTTTCAGGCACACTATTTTGTTATTGAAATAGAATTGTCAGTTAACGTTTAGCTTGTAATTTTCGTTTTCTTTGCTTTACTAATTGTACCCTGATGAAGCTGACAGCATAATCCGATGAAACCAGTTGGTAATTAAAATAGTTATTCACCTACACTTGACCAATATCTTAATAATAGTTTATTCTCATCTTTCATGCCAAATTTAATTTTACAAATGGTAAAGTATCATTACCATTCAAAAAATATTAATCTCAGCTCTCTGCTTTATGCAGATGTTATACTCAACTTCCAATTGTTTCTATGCTACATCTCCAATGCATGGGTAAATATTACTAATTTACGAGATAATACAGGTATCCCTTGCTTAACGTGGCAAAATTAATTGCGGCAATCCCTTGATATACACGGCAGGAGTTTTGATTAACATGCCTTTAATCATGCGGAGCTCGCAGGTGATCTGACAGATACAATATTTATATTGTATCTGTCAGAATAATATAAATATTCTTACACAATTCAGTGTATAGCTTGGAGGTCATGAGTAGCTGTGCATTCATATGTTAGAGTGATATTCTGCACTGTTTTTTGCTGTCAATTTGGTTTAACACGTTATGTAAAGGTTTGTGATATTTGACAGTAAATTGTATCTGAGAGATACCGCAACCTCTGAGGTCAGTATAGTATAGTTTAGTTGTTTTTTTTAATTCTTTGTTCAATAATTTTTAGATTGTAACTGAAAATAAATAAACCATGTATTACAATAGAGTGCCAAAGGCTTATTTATCATACAAGTCCTCTAGGAGATGTGCTTTACATTTATGGAAAATACTAAGGAAAGTGATCTGGAGCTTACTCCACTTTTACTACGAGTTGCCCATAAGGTTGCTTGCTTGCATCTGCCGAAACGTTTAGTTTCTATATATTCGGCATGAAACTCTTGTAGTTTCTATATTCGGCTATGAAAAATGTTGGAATCAATATCCACTTAATTTGTACCATCATGTATTATATTTACAGTGTGTTTTCTTTATGTTTTATTGTTTCTTTGCCGAGGTCTAGAGAGTCATTTTGCTTGTTATCGTAGAATCTATGCCAATAAGAAAAAACTAAAACTGTTCACACAACTCTTGATAACTTCTTTTGATAAAGAAATTGCAGTAAATAATGTAGGTACAAGTATTTATTAAACATTTATTTTGCATTAATTTTTTATCTTTCCTAAAAGAGTACCATATAAACGAATTAATCCAGTAATCGATCATGGATGAATTGTAATTTTTACCATTGATTATTAGATTTGATTAACACGATTTTGATATACGCGGTAACATCGAGGGATTAATTAACCGCATCAATCGATGGATACCTGTATGTAGTTTATGTTCTTAGAGTGCTGTTTTTATAGCATGGTCCTATCTGTCCATATACTATGGACAGATAGGACCATGCTATCAGATAAAATGGACCATGCTACCAGATAAAACACCATACACTGAAAGAGCTTATATGCTGTTTTCGGAATATTTGAAGGATCTGTATTTTTAGTGAAGTGAATTACAAAATAACTTTTGTAGCTATTGTCCTATGGTTTGGCAACATTGCATTCCGTACTCACTGTTAAGATTTTTTAAATAAATAAATCTGCTAATGCCTTTTATTCCCTATAGGAAGTGAGGTTTTTTCTTTTTTCTTTTGCTGTGGGCCGATTCTGCATACTGTTCTTATCCTGTATCTTAGAATACTTGTAATACCTCATCAAGAAAGGTAATTTGAGTGTGTACATTGAAAAAGAGGGTTGTGATATCTGCAGAGAAATTTTTCAAAAGATATGAGAGAGAGAGAGAGCACTTTAATCAGCTACTACAACCTTGTTTGCCAATATACTACACCTCAAAGATAAGAGTTAGTAATGAGCAGTATTCTTTTTTTTCTTCTTCTTCTCATGAAATTGTGCACTTTTTTTTTTTTTTTTACTGAATATAGGGATGTTTCCCAAGTGCTTAGCTAATTTTTTGACTAAGTAGGAAAGCTCTAGGCTAAAGGCTTGATAATATACCAACAAACAAAACACATGCTTCATAATTTCAAAATTACTATTTTTTTCATCATCATCATGAACCATGGGCTCACTGCCCGTTGATGTCCGATGCCTGCTTCACTATCTTCTTCCACCTTTCTTTTGTCCAGTGCACAGTGTTGCAGTTTTTGTACACCCATTCCACACTGGTCTTTTATATTGTCTATCCATTCTCGGTATGGTCTACCTCTTCTGTTTAAACCATCCAAAATACCAAACATAAATGCCTTTATCTTTCGGTTCTAACTCATTCTACAGATGTGTCCAAATAATTGCAGCTTCCATTTTATAATCTTCTGCATTAGATTCTGTTTTGGTTGTATCTTCTGATAGAGCTCTTCATTGGTGATTTTCTGTACCCATCCTATTCTTAGAATCTTCCTGTAACAAGTTCTTTCAAATGCCAAAATTCTTTTTCTTGATTCCTTATTTATTACCCACATTTCAGATCCATGCAGTACACCGCTGAAGATGCATGTTTCCAGTACTCTTAGTTTTGTTTGCAGGCTGATCGCTTTACTTTTCCAGATGTTATCCATGGCCTTCAGATTTGTTCTTCCCTTTGCAATCCTGATCTTTATTTCTTTTTTTACAGTCCAAGTCATATATGTCAGTTTACTTCCCAAATATGTGAATTGTTCTACATTTTCTATATCAGTTCCATCCACTTGTATCTTTTGTTTCATGTTCTTCTCACCAAATACCATTGTCTTTGTTTTTTCCAAGTTCATAACAAGTCCAAATCTCTTCCCTTCCTCATTTAACAGTTTCAGTGTTTTTTGTAGTTCTCTTTCGTCTTCTTCAATAATAACAATGTTATCTGCAAATCTTAGATTGTTAATTCTCATTCCGTGTACAGATGTTCCTTTGGCATCTTCCTTCAGTTTGTCCATTGCACTTTCTAAATGTGCGATGAAAATGCTTGGTGATATTGGGTCTCCCTGTCTAGTATTTCTGCTTGTTTTAAACCATTTCCCCAAATCATCACCTATTCTAACTGTTGCAATCTGGATTCTGATAAACATCTTTTAATATAGCTATTAGTTTTTTTTATCAATTCCATATGATATTCCAGAACTGCTAATCACTTTCTGGTCAATACTTCAAATGCTTTTTGAAAATCAACAAAGCAAGTATATATGTTTTTGTTTTTTCTTCTAGCTTTCTCTGCTATTAACCTCATTGTCAAAATCTGTTGAATTGTAGTTCTATCCTTCCTAAATCCTGCTTGCTCGTCTGCAAGGTATGCTTCCAATTGTGTTCTCAATATGATCATCATCATCTTTCTGTCAATATGATCATCATCACTTTACCAAGGTTACTTATCAAGGCAATTGTTCTATAATTTTTACATTCTAGCTTATTTCCTTTCTTGTATGATGTTACTAATATTGATTTCATCCACTCCTCTGGCATTTTTCCTTCTTTCCATACCATATTACATAGTTGGTGCATTTCTGTAACCATACTTTCACCACCATATTTAATCATTTCTCCAGTAATGTTATCGTTACAAGGACTCTTGTTGTTTTAGCTGTCCTATTGCTTTTTCTACCTCTCCTTTTAAAATGTCCATATCATGCTCATTACCTGGTGGTGATATCTGCTTCAATTCTTCAGTCAGTTTCCCAACGCTATCTGAATCTAGTTTTTCTTCATATAACTCACTACAGTATCTTGTCCACCGTTGTACAATTTTTTCTTTATTCATCAATACTTTGCCTTTTTCATCTTTTTTTTTGTCTTAAGTTAATGCAAAATTAACTGAAATGGACTAAATTCCTCATTTTGCTTAATATATACATTTTGTTATAAATTACTTTAAAAGAAAATTATACTAGCCTGGTTGGCTAATATATTTGCTTAATAACCAATGGGCTGCAGGTTTGATTCTTTCTCTCTCTCAATAATTTATCTCTAAGTGTAAGCTTATTATACCTGAGGCAGTTAAAAAAAAAAAAATCATGCTTGGTCTCTAGAGAAAGATTCCCTGGTTACATAACCTTTAGTGGGTGGGGAAAAAAAAAAAAACAAAAAAAAACCTAAGGATAGATTATATATACAACCAGAAAACTGGTTTGTTTGGTTGTATCAGAACTGAAGCAATTAAGGCTATGGAGAGCAGCATATTGTATCAATTTCTGGAAAAGGGGGGAAACCCAGCAATCTCTATGAAATTGGCTAACTCACTTTCAAGTGAAAAGAAGGCCTTTTAACAGCCAGATTCACTTTTAAAATACTAATTCTCATCCAATCACTGAAGTTAAACAAATCTAAGCCCAGTTAGTGCTTGAGAGGGTGATCACCTGAGAATCCTAAGTATTGCTGATATAACGATTTCTATTTTTAAATGCCACCATAATAATAACCAAGATGAAAGCATATTCCATAAACGAAGGATTGTTGTTGTTCAATGAATTACTTTCAGCTATTGAG
The DNA here is from genome assembly GCF_054136105.1 of Typopeltis vanoorti. Lineage (NCBI taxonomy): Eukaryota > Metazoa > Arthropoda > Arachnida > Uropygi > Thelyphonidae > Typopeltis > Typopeltis vanoorti. The sequence goes on along the minus strand of NC_143551.1, from coordinate 91,272,044 downwards.
TAACCATCAGCAAAAAAAAATAAGAACTGTCAATACAACAGAATAAAATTTTTAAAAATACACAAAAAAAAGTACTTTTACAATGAAATTGTATCATATGTAGAAATTATGTATGTAATTAAAGCAGGAAAAAACTTACGTGTTGTCAATTTCATAAAAGTACCTTGATTGAGGACAGCACATCTGATTACCATGATTACAACATTCTGTATAATGTTTTGGATCTGATTTACCTGGACATTCATATTCAGGTACATCAGGAGGTTCCTCCACAACAATCCCGGCATCATTCTGCATATAATAATGTCCTCGACACGAAGTTGCATCTGAAAGGAATATTGAAACAAAGAATGATTTCTACAATGAAGCAATGAGCACACTTTTTTTTTTTTTTTTTCAAACTGCTAACAAACATATATAAGAGGGTGGTCTGAAAAGTTCTTGACCTACCAATGAAAAAACGAATTCATAATTTCAAAATTACTTTTATTTTTCAACATAATGATCCTTAAGACTAATACATTTATTCCAGCGATGCTCCAACACCATTATCCCATCCTTGTAGTGGTTCTCAGAAAGATCCGCAAAATACCCCTTTACAGCGGCAATCACCTCTTGATTCAAAGAAAAATGCTGACCAGCGAGAAAGAGTTGTAATTTGGGAAGAGATAAAGTCAGAGGGAGCCAAATCTGGGGAATAGGATGGATGTTCCAACAATTCATAGTGCAGATCCTTTAATTTTCCCATTGTCAAAACACCTTTGTGAGAAGGTGCATTGTCCTGATGAAAGATGATTTTTTTTCTTCTGCAAACTGGGTCTTTTCTCATGAATTTTTTCATCTAGTCTGGTTAAAAATCAAAATAATATTCCCCGGTTACTGTTTTACTCTTGTCAAGATAATTAATAAACAAAACCTTTAGCATCCCAAAACACTGATGCCATGACCTTTCCTGCTGATGGAACTGACTGTCTTCTTTAGCGCTGAACAACCGGCTTCTGTCTACTGTTTTGACTGCTGTTTGGATTTTGGTTTGTAATGGTGAATCCAAGTCTCATTCATAGTAATAAATCAACACACAAAATCAGTTATTCTTGTTAAAATGCTCCAAGCACTGTTCAGAGATTTTCATGCGAGTGTGTTTTTTTATCTGCTGCAAATCGTGCAAAGCTTTTTCATTTGCAATTCTCCATGCAAAATATATCCTACACATTCTTTTGAAATGCCTATAGTCTCAGCAGTTTCACACACTTTGACTCACTAGTCATCCAATACCATATCGTGCACTTGAGCAATAATTTCTGGTGTTGTTACACTTTTTTGGACTTCCTTCACGTGGATCATCTTCAAGGCTGGTACGGCTGCATTTAAACTAGGCAGCCCATTTCTTAATTGTTGAAAATGAAGGAGCATTGTGCCTATAAACTTTATGAACTTCGAATGAATTTCTTTTGCCATTAAATTTTCTTTTACAAAGAATTTTATAACTGCATGATACATAATTTTATCCATTTCAAGAGATACAGACAACAGTTTTGCTTCAGGCAGTTGTATAAAAAAAACTACTTGATAGAATTACTTGCAATCTCAAATGGATGCTTATGACAGATTTCCAACTTAGTAAAAAAAAAATCTTGCAATAGGCTTCCCATCTATGGTTGAGGCCAAAAACTTTTCAGACCTCCCTCGTATACTCATGTTCTTATTAGATAATCAAAACCTAGTACTATTTTTTAAAATTATTGTACATATAAAGAGTAATAAAAATTAGTTATGATGATGAAACTTCTAGAACTGATTAAGATAACATCTTTCACAATATACAGAGCAATACCTGGCTTTTGTATTATGTGTCTGATCAAATATCCCAATGGTTGACTGAACTTATGACATAACAGCCAGGATTAATTTTTAAGAGATGCTTAAGTTTATTTTAGAAAATTTTTATATGAAGGTGTTGGGCACAAGAATATTATTTATAAGTAGTAGTAGTAGTAAATTATAATTAAATTATAGTCTTGTTTTCATCCCTAGGTGTGAGCAAATGAAAGTCTGCATGTAAAATATCTTCATGCCTAGGCTACTTGTGTGTGTGTGTGTGTGTATATATATATATATATATATATAAGAAGTTGACTTTATGTTCTTGTATTCTATAACTAACAATCCTAATTCAGAGTACAGTACTGTAATATAGGCATACATGCACACATACAATACATACACCATTTCGCATGTACATGGAAATAAGACATATGCCATTGACTTAGCTCTCAGTATCTCCACTGATCTGGCTCCTACTGATGAGACCTTAATAAAGATCAAAACTAGTTTAAGTGGTGATACTTCCCATAATCCATGGCATTACATACATCCAAGAAGAGTGCTATACATTATGGGATACAATGACAACTTGATGTAAATGAATTTCCTCTGTATATGAGAAGCCTGGTTGTGAAGATGGTTAATATACAAACTTCTGTTTGCTCAAGCTTGGGCAAAGTAAGGATGAAAATAAGAATATAATTCTTGTTTTCATAATTAATTTTGAATAGAATTCACTCCCCCACCAAAAAAATGCCACTATTATCATTATAGCACATCCACACTTCCAGGTTATCATGAGAAGTCACACTACATTATCTATCATATGGCCACTCTGCACTGAACTGATCTGATCTACCTCACCAATGTATTTTTGTGTATCGATTATATGTTCTCTGGTGAGTTTGCCTGTTTTGCACAAAGAAACACCAAGGTTTATGTCAGAAAATAATCCTCCTATCACTGGTTTTAAGAACAGTTAATTCACCTTTAACTGAAAATAACTTCTAGAGAGAGAGATTCGTCACATCCTAAATGAGATATGCAAAAACCCAGTTCTTTCCAGCTAAATGATATTATAGTTATTGCTTGAGCTACAGAAACACTACACTAGCTTGCAATACTATGAGTCAATCTTAGTTGTTATATCATTGTAGGAAGCAGGTTTTCAAGACTGTAACTCATTAATATATTTATGGGTGACATCGAAAAACAGTTTACTTTTCGATGTCACCCATAAATATATTAATGAGTTACAGTCTTGAAAACCTGCTTCCTACAATGATATAAGGCATCTTGTTCAACTAATCTCAGTTTCATCACAGCTGTCAGCAATTATAGCACAGTCAGATAGTTTAACAATAAGGTTGTGTATTATAAAGATATCCAGCATCAGAACAAAACTTAGAAATTCCTCTATAAACATAGGAATGCTAAATAAAACTTCATAAATAGAAATACAGAACAAAATGTGCATTCATATCATTTTCTTAAATATCAAAATATGGCCTGGTTGGCCAAGTGGTCAGCATATCTGCTCTCCAGTCAAAAGGTTGCGGGTTCGAATCCCGACGTGGGCATGGATGTTTGCAATTGTCTGTAAAAATACTAGTGATGGTGGTGGTGGGCGGCAGATGGCAGTGCTGTAGATGATGATAGTTGTAGTTGGTGGGCTGAGTGGTGGAGAGTAGGTGCCCTCCCTCGATGAGCTCTTGGACTCCCTGGAGGTGTCAGGTAATAATATTACATTCATCTGATGTATCATCATCAATTTCCTGATATGTATCCTCAAGGGGTGCACAGACTACTATGACAGTACCACAATATTAAGTTTACATTATTACTAATCAATCAACAATTTTTCTCCAAATTAGTCTATTACTCTGATATTGTCATATCTAATCGACCTCCTTTTGGACCCCCCCTCATCTTGGCATTAAACACTTATTTTTGCTAACCTTTCCTCTTCTGATTAAATGACCATACCACCTTAGGTTAACATCCTTAAGGTTAGCTCTGCTCACACTTTCTAACACTGCTAACAATGTTATGTTCCTTCACAATGCCTTCTTTTAATATGTTCTGCAATTGTTGTCATCTGTTCACTCCCCTAATTTTTCTCAGAACACTCATATCTGTTGTCTCCAATCTATGATTGAGCACTTTATTTCTGATCTAATTCTCAGATCCATAACTTAAAACTGTTGAAAACGCTAACTTGTATACTGTTAGTTTAGTGTTTTGACTAATTTCTCTTGATGCCATATAAATTTATTCAACTTATATTTGCCATTTTCACTAAAAACTGCATCTAAATAGCTGAAATATTTTACTTGTTTCTATAGGTTATCTGTTGTGAATGCAGCTGAAGTTTTCTATGTTCCTGTCTATTTTCAAAGTTTTGGTCTTTTCATTGCTGATTTTCATGCCAAATTTATTGCAGCCACATTATTCAATTTAATTAGAGAATACTATCCTGGATACTTGCATCGGATATCTTTAGGAGTACATCATCATCTGCATAAAGCAAAGAGCTAAGTTTGATATCTCCAATTCTAATATCAGGTTTAAAGCTACTTTCTTTCATAATGCAATTGTATAAATGATGAATAAGAGTGGATTATAGTATGCATCTTTGTCTTGCATTTGATTTGACATTAAACCATCTTCCTCTATTTCTTTCAATTCTAACAGCTGACTTAAAACTTACATATAGACTATGTATTGTTCTGTATAATATTCCATTTACACAGAGCTATGTGTAAAAGTAGTTAAACAAAAGTAGTGGGAAGACTTTAGTAAGAATATAGAAAATAAATATCAGGAAGGTGGTAAAAATATTCAGGAGGCTATTGAAAATGCTTAGAAATGGAGGAACAAGTACTGTAAAATCAAAGGTGATAAAGTTGGTATGAGAAACTGAGGATAAGAATATCCTAGTCTAGAGTAATTACTTTGAAAGAATGCTAAACAAAACAAGAAGTGACAGAACCATACTAAAACATTTTCAAGGGGAATGCAAAGAGGAGTACATATCAATACTTGAGGTAGAAAAAGTAATCAAAAACCTGAAATGCAGAAAGGAGTAGATGATATTCAACCCGAAATGCTTAAGTATGGAAGTATAAAAGTTTTCAGTGGCTACACTGCATAATTCAGAGGACTTGATTAGAAGGTCAAATTCCAAATGATGGAAGTAGAGCTCTAATAGATCCCATCTATAAAAAAGGGAATAAAGCAGAATGTGAGAATTATAGAGGAATTTCTATATTAAGTGTTTCAGGTAAGATTTATACAAGCATATCTGAAAGGAGAGTTGAGAAACTTGGAGAAGAACAAGCCGGGTTCAGGCTGAATGGAGGTTGTCAAGATCAGATTTTCACTTTACAACAAATAGTTGAGAAATCATGAGAAATATGACAAGTATATTTATCTCTATACTTAAGTTTTGTAGATCTAGAAAAGGCATACAACAAGGTGCCCAAAGAAAAGCTTTTGAAAACACTTATGTTCCATTTATCCTATACAATTATATGGGATAAATGGAACATTACACAAAGATGTATTTAAATCTGCAAGTCAGCAGTCAGAATTGAAGAAAATACAGAAAGATGGTTTGATTTAAAATTCGCAGGGTAAACAAAGATGCACATTATCACCACTCTGATTCATCATCTATATGGATCACAGTATGAAAGAAAGTGGCATCAGTGCCACACAGTGAAACATTTATGTTGTCCAGATCTTCAAGAAAGCCTTTCAGCTCAAGCAAATGCATCATCAAATAACTGCTTCCCCAGTATTTTGCTTGATCCAAAATGGCTTCTTTTCCAGCACGTCTCTGCAGAATAGCATGTGTTTTAGGGGCTCTGGCTACAACAGCTACTTACCTTAACTTGCCAATGATAGTAGTTGCATGACAATCTTTCAATCCATCTCTTATTGCTAGTTGCAGAGTATGAACAGCACAATTCATATGTCAAACTGTAATTAGCTTAGATGCTTCTTCAGCAATACCATCTAAAATTTCAATGCTTTCTTCTGTTTGTGAATTACTTGCAGAAACATCATCTTCTAATATTTGTGTGCTTGCTTTTTTCAAATTAATTCATTTTATCAATTGTGCTTAACATATTTGAAGCATTAACTGTTTACAATACATATAATCTGCTCCTTTTTAATTTCAAAATCTTCTAAAACATCTGCCACTAATTTTTGAAGGTTTTGCTGTTGTGATGTGTGCCTGGGTGGCCTTTACTTCCAATGTCTGAGATATCATTTTATTGTTTTCATCAACAAATCTAACATTAATAGCAAAATCATTGACTCTGTGATGTGTGCATACATCCATTTAAATGAAGACAAAATGTCCCTTCAGGCTTTTTCAAAGTTCTTTCTTACATTTGGCCTCTTTAATTATCAGTCTCCTTATACATTCTCTTTCCACAGAAACTAAGTTTTCTAGCCATTTCTCCATTTAAGCCTAAAAAGGCTGGTTGCAAAAAAAAAAAAAAAACGGATAGAGGTACACTATTCTTCACTGCCATGATGTGGTTTTTAAACTTTTTCGATGTCACTGTTATGGTAACTTGTCAGATGTAAAGAATCTTGGTAGTTGTGTTTGGCCTCCAGTAGATTTCTGATCTTTCTTTAGTTCTGAAGGAGAAGGAATGTTTTTATTGCTGTCTTTCTCATTCCCAGATCATAATACTTTAGGATGAAAATGCTGCAAAATGTCTTTTTAAATTTGATGCTCTTGTAGGTTCAATTTTTATCAGAACTACAAAAACTACTAATTTTTGCATCACATGCTTTTTCACAATTATCATCTTCTATAATCCATTGACATACATAATATTTCCCATCTGTTCTTATTGTAAAGTGTCAAAAACAGCAAACTTTGTTGACACTTTTTGTTGCCATTTTGAATTTTTTCATAGGGTGCTACTTTCACTAATGTAATATATAAATGATCATAAAATGTTTATTCTGAAATCTGCAAAGAACTTGAAATTAAAATATATCCTGAAAATATAACATGAAAAAAAGTAGGTTAATCAAACTATTATCTGTGAAATAGGAAATTTTAACATATTTATATTACAATTTAAATTCATTAGGAGTTGGTACATTTTTATCGACACTGACTCCATAACTACTCCTTATAGTTTTATCATAAAACTATAAGGAATAGTAAGATGGGTAAGTGGGTGGGTGGAGCAATCAGTTCAATATTGCAAAGCCTAAGATTTTGAAACTAAGAAGCAAGTGTTAGATTGCAGTGGTGTGATTGGTGGGAATTTCTTTAAGGGGTATAAGAGATCTGAGAGTGATGGTGAACAGGGACCTAAAATTTAAGGAACCCATAGATTGAACTGTGAAAAGAGTAACAAATGTGGAGGATAATAATATGCAGAAGCGAAGAGGTTATGGTTCCATTGTATAAGGCTTTTGGTCGAATGGTAGAGCCTCTGCTACTACTGACTCGCAAAAAGTTAAGCAGGTTTGAGTGCGGTTAGTAGTTAGAAGGGGACCAATCGTTCAAATGTGTTAGCACATTCTCCCTCGATGAGTCTTTGGACTCCCTGGAAGTGTCACATAATAATAATAATATCACATATTGATTACTGCACACAAGATTTAGTCATTTAGTTTAAACAGATGAAAACATTTTAAAAAGGATTCAAAAAGGAGTAAAATAAAGTGGTATTAGATCGCTGGAATATTAATTGAATGATGGGAAAGGTGACTACATCACTTGGTGAATAGGAGATGGAGGGGAGATGATTGAAACATGTTGTGAACAGTTTTTACAATATTAATATATTGTAACATTTGTATAGAACAACAGGTCATTCCTGGACACTGTATACAGGATGGCATGAGGAGAAAAGTCAGAAGCAGGTTTTTTCCTTGAAGAGTGATGAGTGAGTGGAATATATGCTTAATGGTACAGCGAATGCAGAAGCAGTTTAAGACATGGTTCTATGAGCACACAGACACATTTTTGACCGATTCTGTAACTACGAGGAAAACGTTACAGAATCAGTCAAAAACTTGTAAGCAAAGTCTGTGATAAATCCTTATGTGATCAAAAATATGGATAAATCACTTCTGAAATCAGCATAGTTTTATTTAAATTCATACTTAAAATTAATGGAAATAAAAATCCCATTTGACAAGTTTCAATTTGTAAGCCTGTGTAACATACTATTTTAGTAATAACAAGTGCTAGCCCTGTTAACACAGGGCTAACAGTTGTTATTTCTAGAAAGGTTCCCAATAACTTTCAGATAATACATTAGTGAAAAGTTTCTTTTTCCTTTTTAAATCAACTCATTTATTTTGGAGGCTCAATAAAGACTCATGATATATATCACTAATTTTACTTTATGCTAATATCCTATTATCTTAAATTTTCCCAGTATTTATAAGTCCTGCTCAATGAAAGATATAAAGTAAGCGAAGTGCCAACAGTTCTGGAAATCTTTCCAACACACCTTAGTTGCACATAACATTATCATAAACATTATAATTGAAATAAATTGCAAAGCTGCTTAAGATATATAGGAACCATTATAACAGAGGTGGGAATTTTGCTTAGCCATTTTCCGAATAGTGTAGGAAAATGCCTACAGAATGAAAAAAAAAAAGCCATTATTAACCAAACTTGGCTGTATTTTACTACTTGAGTTTTCTGATATGGTCAAAATTCTGTGAATTTCCTCTTATAATCCTGTCCAGAGAATAGCTTGATAGGACACATTGTTTCTTTCCCTTACAATCTGAATTGTATCCACACATTGGTTGTCAATTCAATGTTGTAAAATGTAAGGTAATACACTTTCAAATGAAAAGATTACACACTTTGCATCATATTGCAAGAGTTGACAAAATAGCTCAAAGGATTACTTGGGTGCTGAAGAGCACACTGACAAAGATAAAGGTTATTATCCCTCTTTATAAGGCTATAATTAGGCCACATATTAACTAGCGTACAGAGATTTGGTCATCTGTGTTTCTAGGAGAACGAGAGGTGGCATAGAGGATTCAGAGACGAGTGACCAAGTAGATGACAGGTCTGTGGAACGTTCCCTATGAGGATAGATTGAAGGTGTGTGGGTTGCAGAGTTTCGATGAGAGGGAATATGACAGAAACTTATAAGTTGCTAAAAGGAATATTATAAGAAGAAAAATTTTAATGCATCAGGAGTAGGGGGAAAAACAAGGGGTAACACTTGGAAGCTGTCTAAGAGTGTGGTTGGTAAGGGTGTGCACAGACTAGGATCTTTTCTTGGAGTGGTGAATGAATTCAAGAGGCACCACCAACAGTGAATAGGTTTAAGGAGATTTATTGATAAGTATTGTGTTAATGGATAGAGTGGGTCTCCCATGATGAGTCTTGACTCTATGGAATACCCATATAATATAATAATAATATTATTATTAACTTACTTTTATAAAAGCTTGAGCATTTAAAAATCTTGGACTACTTTCTTGTTTTAATATGTTAATGGTTAACTCACAGCTTTATAATCTCCTTTATAATTGTGTGAACAACACACTTTTGAATATGCTCTGGCAAATATAAGCATAATATATCATAATTCTCATAATTAAAATTTTCTTTATTTACATAGTATTCTATGTGCACTTGTATTCGCATATGTGATCAGTATAATTCACAGTCAAAAACATCTCACCTACATAATGTCCAGTGAACATCATGTACATTATCTGATCAAAAATATCCAGATGCCTGCTCATCTCAAATGTGTTGTTGTCGAGTCCTCCATTGAATAGCTTCTAGATATGACCGTGGGCCTCTAGAAGTGCTTTGGCAATCTGTTGAACTTTGATGGAGTAGAGCTTTTCTATAGGGTTATTGTCAATTTTCTGTTACAGCAACGGAAGTTTAGTTTGACTTCAGGAAAGTTCTTGCATATTTCATAGCTTCCAGTACCATCCAGATGAATTTTCATGCCTTTAAAATGTTCCATCCTTAGTTGATGATTGTGGTTATTTGTCTATTTTCATTCTTCTTCTTGATAGTTTGTTTTTATCAATCTTATTTTTGTAACAGAGTTAGCATCAGTTAGTGATAGAGGGTGTAATTTTTGAGGCAAGTATCCTGCTTCTTTGGCTAGTCTGTCTGCTCTCTCATTGCCTTCAATATTCACATGGGCTGGCATCCATTGCAGTGTACACTTCTTAGTTTTTAAATTTAAAGTTGTTAGTTGTATATATTATATAGTTTGTATATATATTCATGAATTTCCTGTGTGTGTGTTTTGTTTTTCCATTTTTTAATGCTTCAAGTGCAGGTTTTGAGTCACTCTAGATGGTTATTCCTTCTATAATGTTTATTACTGAATTAGAGAGAACATGAGAGCTGCTTGTATGGCTTTTAATGCACAAGTGAAATTTGAAGTTATTTTATTGAAGAAATTACCTAAAATGAGTTGTTGAAAAGATAGAATCCTATGGTTGAAAGTCACTGAGCTCTTCAGTATGGCCCATTTTATTGTTAATGTTTGTCTATGAAGACTGCAAGATTGTGTGCTTCCTTTTTTACTTGTATGAGCCATGGTTGTGATGTATACAATCATATCCACTACTATAAATGGGTGTATGGATATTTTTGATCAGATAGTATATGTACGTAGAATATTCATGATGTTCACTGCATTAGGCAAAGAAATAAGTAATAACAGTGAATATCATGGTTAAATTTTGTTTTAAAAACTAGTATTCTGAAAAGTAGTACCTCAAATAACTAATTCCCATTATCTTTAGGTCCTTCACCATATTTATTAATTACAGGGGGTAACTCCATAGAGTCTGGGGGAGGGATGCCTAAATGTATGCCAAGAACTATCCAATATTTGTGCAATATCTATCATACCTCGCTTTGAACTCATTCACCAACGTGACATCCACAACAGACTCTGCTAACCTATTCCACTCATTCACCACTCTCCAAGCAAAAAAAAATTTTAGTCTTCACACCCTTATTAACCACAATCTTGCTCAATTCCCAGAGATGATCCCTGGTCCTCCTCCAACAAACGTGAAAAATTTCCTGTGTATTGTATCAATTTCATAAAAGCCTTCCAGTAATTTGTATATATATCAATCATATCATTCCTTTTCTGCATAAACACATAAATCTTCAACCTATTCTCATAAGGAGCATTTCAGCGCCCTACTCTCTACCTCCTCATTATCACCAAGAAACTAAGGTGATCAGAGCTCTGCACAGGAGTGATGTGGGAGGGGGTATCAAGGCCTTAACAAGAGATAAAATAACCTGTTTATCCCTGCTTATCAGTATTCTTCAATACACAAATAATCTCAACGAGCTGTTTTAGCCATTTCTTTTCCTTCCTTCATGTTTACACGGTGATTAGCATTCATAAAAATTATGGAGACAACTACCATGTTAGAGTAAAACTTCAGTTAAATATAAACCAAAAATAATCACTCGACATTTTGACTTTCATTTTAAGGTCATTGTCTGGAGTATACACATATATACAAATAAACAAGCTGCGATACAATCTACATGGTATGCATGGTATAACAGAACTCTAGCTTTGATGTAGCAAGGGTTTTTTCCCACCAGAGGTCAGGCCGATAGTTTTAATAGTTTTGACCAAATCAATGTAACTTTAGCATACCATGAAGATTGTAGTGAATCTTGTTTCTTTGTATATGATGACCTTAATGTGAAGGTCAAAATGTCGAGTAATTATTTTTGGGTTATATGTGTTAGAGTAAACTGAAGGTTTACTTTAACACAGTAGTTGTCTCCATAAATTTTCTGATGAAAGCTGCTTTAGCCACACTTGCAATATGCTCTCTAAACTTCACTTCCCTATCCACCAACACTCCCAAATCCCAGCTTCATCAATTTTCTGGAGTACAGTTACATCAATATAGTACACAACTAGTAATCTATTCACCCACAATATACATAACCTTACATTCTCCCATATTAAACTGACATCATTCCCTTCTGTCCATACTGTCAATGTATTTAAATTATCCTGCAAAATTTTAAAAACATTTTTTTATCGATTATTGCTCTATTCAACTTGGCATCATCAGCAAACAACTGAATATTTCCCATCAGATCATTTCCTATATCATTAACGTACAAATTAAACAGCAGTGGCCCAAGTACAGATCCCTGTGGCATGGCACTAGTTACACGCTTTCTAATAGAAACTACTGAATAAACTACTGACTGGTATCTCTCCATCAGCCACCATGTTATCCACATCAACTTCACATCCATCTCAGTAGTGTATCTCAGAAATTATCAAAATTATCAAACTTTTGCAAAGTCCAGCAGTATATCACCACATAGCCATTACCTTTAACCAACTCAGCTGCCACTGTATTATCAACCAACACTGTATTATAAAAGGCAAGTTACTGAGGCATTTCTTACCCTCCACAAAAGCATGTTCTGCATAAAGAATCCCATTCTTATTTACCCATTTCTGGATTTTTCCCTTAACAAACTTCCCCAATACCTTGATCATCACTCTCGAGATGCTGGCTGGTCAATAATTTGTTATCTCAGTCTTTGAATCTTCTTTATGCAATGCAACCATTTTCTCCTCTGGGCTAGTCCCAAGGGGAGATGGCCCTTGGGACCAACCCAGAGCTGCAACTTAAATATAATGTGGTCAAAGGCACTACCAATTTCCTAGCATCTTTATAATGCTAGGCCTGATATACCATCTAATCCCATAACTATATTCACATTGAGGTACTGTAATATCCTATGCACCTCCATTCATCTATCCCCATTTTCACTTCAGTTCTTGCCTATAGTTGCTTCAATATCTCCACCCAAATGGCATACCCTTGCAAATTAATCACTTCTTAATTCAACTATTTTGTCTGCTTAATTACCTCCGTAGCATTAATCAAAATTCTTCTGTAATCGTTCTTCCTTTTAGTTGCCACATACTGAAAGAACTCTTTGGGTTTACCTTTGGCCTGCACAATTAATTTCCTCTCATATTCTGCTTTCCTTACCATACTGGTCACCCTTAAGGCCTGTGCTCTTTACTGTTCATGTGTCTACTAATCACCATTCTCTTTGAATGCCCTCCTCAAACATTTATTTTTTCGTAGCTTCTGCTTAAAGATGTCAATGCATTCATTTAATTTCTACTTGATTTATCCTTCTGATCCTAGGTATGCAGTCTGCTATTACTTTCAAACACTTCTTGACCACCTTCTTCACTAACACATGCAGTTTTTCAGGCCATGGCATTTTTCCAAGCATTCTCCCGAGTTTTACGAGCTCTGTAATTCTGTGTATGTCCCCTCCTAACTGAAAATGCCAGACATTTCGCCATCCAGGTCAAGACCACATGATCACTCTCATCAACTGGCAGAAATGTGGTCATAGATAAATCCTCTGATGCATTTACTAGATCTAGCACCATTAAACTCTAATACCTTCCATCACATGCTGCTGCCTGAGGTAATTATTTTGTTAGTAATTGCACACATTCCATTTCCTTTCTACCACAGTTGAAGTCCACCATAATTAGTCACCCTCCACTCATTCAGTTTATCTGTGGATGCTTACTATTCACATCATCCTTTACATTCCCTGGTCTATAGCAACTATATTTTGTCCTGTCGGCTTCCATCTCAATAAGATGGAAGCTGATGAACTCCCTTTTGGCAGCTATCATAAATAACATCCCAAACCAATTCTTTCCACTGTATCCTTCTTTAAAATGCTATACCATTTCACATTCTATCCCACTAACTATATCATCTTCTGTCAGCCATTTCTTCCTAATGCCTCTAACTTTTTATCAACATGAATTACCAATGCCTAAAACTTCTCTTCCCCCCTTGTCCTAAATGCTCTTAGCATTAGTGTAAATAACCACAACAGCTCCCTGGGCCCATAGCTATTCTGACACTTTACATTAAGTACCCTATTCTGGTCAGTTACCAGCAGTAGTACTAAATTAAGCATTTTTTGTACATTCTCACACTCGCTTTTCTTACTGGTATCTGTAGACTCACTCAATAGCTTCTTATGAGCTCTAGTTTTCCTGATTTTGCACATCCAGTCTCACTTCAACAGCATTTTTTCTAGACTCTGAACAACATCAAATAAATAAATTTGGTGAAGTACAACAAATTCGGTGCCTCACTATCTTAACTTTCTCATTCTTCTCTTTTGCTGCTTTCAGTAATTCTTTCATGTCTTCACTAATACTATACTTGTCTCCTTTCAAAATCATTCATTCCTGCTAAAACAATCAGCTATATCATATAACTTATATTAAGCAAAGAAATAGATTTAGTTTATTATAATGTAGAATGTGCTTTTGTGTCTTTAATAAAAACAGCATGCTGGCTATCAATGCAATAATTAAAATTAATTGCTAATTATCAGTCCTATTGGTGACAATGTTATATTTGGTAAAGTAAATTGAATTTAATTGCCAATCTAATATTTTGTCATTTTAACAATAGTGTCTTTAAAAACATTTGATGGATGTAGTAGATGGAATGAAAGAAGATAAGTAGTTAGACAATGAATAAATGCCGACCAGCAGTGTACCATAGTGTACTACAGGTTTGCAAATAACCTTTCATGGGTGGAAGCAACATAAAAAAAAACAAAAAACTTCAAGATGGGAAACTCAACAGTGGCTCCACTTAGTGGTGACAGGCCATCGAGCAGGTTTTGCTCGATGGCCTGTCACTAAGTGGAGCCACTTAGTGATGACAGGCCATCATCATTAAGTGGCTCCACTTAAAAAAAACTTGCCATCGAGCAGAACCACTCTTCTCCCAAAGAATCAAGCAAGTCCAAAGATGAACATTATTAAATTTCATCAACAGGAGCCAGACCTTTGTATAAGTAAGGGGTCATCTCCAAAAAACTAGGTGATTCCGCCCCTCCAGATTACTCTAACACCTCCATGGGTGACCTAAAGGATCATTTTAACTCATGAACTCTCAATCACTCAAATATACTCAGCAATGGTTCCACCCACTTCTACTGATGTGGCCAAAAAAGGCCACATCAGTAGAAGCTTTATTTAAGTAAGGGGGCTTCTCCAAAAATTATGTGATCCTTCCAATTACTCTAACCTTAATGCGTGACCCAAAGGATCATTTTAACTCATTAACTCTTGATCACTGAAAGATACTCAGTGGTGGTTTTACACACTGACAGACAAACTATCACCGAACAGATCCAGTCATCTCTCCCAAGGGAAATCATGATTTCCCTTGGGAGACAAGGCCCCCAAATCAAGGACACATCAGTAGAGTCAAGCATCTAATGGAATGCAGTGATCAACACCACATCCATGGAAAACCACATTGGGGGGTGCCTGACTCAGAAGAGATAAGGTTAAATTAATGCAGAAGTCATATATATATCCTATTGTTAAAATACTCTGGATTAGAGCAAGATGTAGAAAGCTCTTTCACTTGTTATAAATTCAAAATGTGAAGCAATTATATTCTTGTTTAATTCTTTATCCAAGTGAAGCAAACAAAGTTTGTGCATGAAGTTTCTTCATGACTAAGCTATTTGTGTATGGAAGCTGATGACTAAATATTAATTATGGGATACTAAGGCAATTAATATGAAGTCATGGGCTTCACTATACAAGTAACCTAGCTCTGAAGAAACTAAACTTCACATGCAAACTTTGTTTGCTTACGTTGAAAAAAAAAAAAGGATTAAACAAGAATACAATACCTTGGCATTTTTAATTTAATTTATAACCAAGTGGAAGAATTTTTCTACAACTTACTCTAATCCAGAGTATTTTAACAATAAGGGCTTACACCTTTTCAATATTTATATATGGGATATATATGATTCTGCATTACTTCAACCTTGATAATTTCCCTATGCTTGGAAGTTGGCAGATGTGGTTCCTATTTATAAGCCTGGTAAGGACCCACAGCTGCCACAAAATTATTGTCCAATCAACCTGATTTCCAATTTGGGCAAAATTGCTGAAAAAGTCATCCTTTCCAAAATTCAAGTTCCTGTAAACAAGTTAAATATCCTTCCTACAGAGCAGTTTGGTTTCTGTAAACTCCACAGCACTACTCAACAAATCCATAGACTAAGTGAATATATTACCACCAGCTTCAACTGGCACCAATACGCCGAAGCAGTTTTTCTTGACTCAGAAAAGGTCTTCGACAAAGTATGGCACTTTGGACGCCTATATACAAGCTGATTTTAGCCGGCATTCCATTGGATCTGGTCCACCTCATAAAGTCCTTTCTTTCTGGAAGATGCATGAAAGTTAAACTAAATGGGACAGTATCTACCCAGCGATGGATCTTGGCTGGAGCCTCAAAGATCCCTCCTGGTGCCAATACTTTTCTCGATTTACATGGTGGACATCCCACATAATCTGAGGTCATCTATCATTGCCCTCTACGCTGAAGATACAGCAATACTGGCCAGATCTCTTAAACTGCATCTTGTTACCAAGAAACTATTTACTGGATGGAAAGGATATCGACAGTGTATATGGGAAGCATTTAAACAATACTTAAATGATGTGATATCAGAACGTGTCCCAAGAGTTTGAAGAATAAATAGAGTAGGAGTCAAATGGATGTGTAATCTTATTAAGCAAGAGATTCGTAAGAAAAGGATGATGTGGAAGGAATACCATTTGCATAAGGATGACGTCCGTTATGAACATTATAAGCAGCAGGCTAGAATAGTCACAACTGTTGTACGGAAAGCAAAGTCTGAGTATGAAAAAAAACTGGCTCTGCATGCTAAAGACAACCCACAAGAATTCTATCGATATGATGCAAGTAAAAGAAAGAATGAATATGAAAGAATATCTCTTCTAAATCCAGATGGCGTGAGGGTTACTGATGCAGAAGAGGTTGTTCAGTTAATGAGTGCCCATTTCGTTAAAAACTATCAACCTGGTGAACGCACCATTGAGCTCACTGTTACCTCTTCACTAGATGAAGAAACGCAGGTGTGTGTGAGGCCGAGGTATTAGAGCTGTTGCGCAAACTGAATAAGAATTCACCAATAGAGACTGATGGAATATCAGCACGTGTGCTAAAAGAGTGTTCAGCTGAATTAATCATTCCTTTGACCAGGATGTTTAATATGAGTCTCAGAACAGGGAAGATTCTGCAAGAATGTAGGGTACCATTGCATAAGGGTGGTGCAAAGACTGATGTATCAAACTATCAACCAATTAGAATCTCAGGTGTGGTGGTGAAGATTTTGGAAAAATTAGTTAGGACCTGCATTCAGAAATGGGTTGACAGTGAATCTCTACTTTGCAATGAACAACATGGGTTTACTAAGGGAAGGTCATGTTTTAGCAACTTGCTCACATTCTATAACAATGTTACCATTGAACTAGACAAGAGGAATGGATACACCATGATCTGAGTCTCGGGTCTGGTTTAGTCCCGAAGGCGTGGAAAGAGGGGAAAATAGTTTCACTGCATAAAAGAGGATCCAAGACTATGGTGGCAAATTACCGACCGATCAGCATAACAGAAGTCGTTGGCAAGGTCTTGGAGAAAGTAGTCAAGGGAAAAATACAGGAATGGATTGATGAAAATGAGATACTGTACAGGGGACAGCATGGCTTTGTGAAGGGTAGATCATGCCTCAGTAACTTGCTCAAGTTTTATAAAAAGGTGACAGCAGAACTGGATAAGGGAAATGGGTTTACAGTGATACTGCTGGACCTGGCAAAAGCATTTGACAGGATACCACATGGAATTCTAATCCGTAAACTACAACACATGGGAATGGATATAGGGTTGGTGAGATGAATAGGTGGGTGGTTGATGGAGAGATATCAAAGAGTAGAGTCCAAAAGACGGCCTGTGACTAGTGGTGTGCCACAGGGTTCTGTTCTTGGACCACTGCTGTTTAATCTGTTCATTAACGATATATAGGGAAGGATCTAAATGGAACAATTCATTTGTTCACTGATGATGCAAAGTTGGGTAGGGCGATAGTGAATGCAGAAGATGTCAAAGTCTTGCAGGATGACTTAGATAGATTGGATTTCTGGGCTAAGGAGAATGGATGTCAATTTAATGTGACAAAATGTAAGGTTATGCATTTTGGGGTGAAAAGATTAGCAGCAGTATACCACATTGGTGGAACTGTACTCCAAGAGATTGATGAGGCCAGGGACTTGGGAGTGTTGGTGGATAGGGAGATGAAATTTAGGGGGCACATTGCAAAAGTAGCTAAATCAGCTCATCAACTCACTTGGTTGTTGAAAAATACCTTGACGAGCAGAGACAAGCAAGTTATTGTACCTCTGTACCGAGCTCTGATAAGACCTCATCTCGACTACTGTGCCCAGATTTGGTAACCTCGGTTCCTTCTTGATGGGGAGGAGGTGGAGAGGATCCAGAGGCGAGTGACTAAGATGATAGCAGGTCTATGAAATGAACCATATGAGAACAGGTTGAAGATTTGTGGGTTGCAGAAACTAGTTGATAGGCGGAAAAGGGGAGATATGATTGAGACATTCAAATTGCTAAAAGGATTCTATAGGATTAATTCAGAGGATATTTTTGAAATCAGGACTGGTAGTGGGAGAACTAGGGGACATGGAAGCTGGGCAAGAGTGTGGTTAGCAGGGGTGTTACAGCTGGGTTCTTTACTTTTAGAGTGGTAAATGAGTGGAATAAGCTGCCAGAGTCTGTTGTGGGTGCTATGCCAGTGAGTGAGTTCAAGGCAAAGTATGATAGATACTGTGAGAATGTCGAATAGTTGTGTGGACATGATGTTTAGGGCCTCCCTTGATGAGTCTAAGGACTCCCTGGAGTAGCCCGAAATAATAATGATAATAATGATAGTTTTGGATTTTGCTAGGCTTTTGACAGAATTCAACATGACAGACTACTGCATAAATTGGAGAAAATGGGTTTGAGTTATACAATATTAGCATGGATAAGAGGATGGCTGACTGACATATCAAAAAGTGGTATATGGGGGATCTGAGTCTGCGAGGTTTAAGGTAACACGTGGTGTACCACAAGGATCAGTGCTTAGTCGACTGTTATTCAATCTGTACATTAATGATATTGGAAAGGATTTGACAAGCGACCTACAGTTATTTGCTGATGATGCAAAGATAGGGAGGGTAATCAACATTCCTGATTCCTGATATGCAGTCTTCGCAGAATGATTTGAATAGGCTGGAATTGTGGGCATGGGAAAATGGGTGTCAGTTCAATGTCAGTAAATGTAAAGTCATTCACTTCGGCATGATTATATATCCAATGTCATATTATATTGGTGGGATTAGGCTAGAAGAAACTGATGAGGCTAGGGATCTTGGAGTGTTAATAGATAGGAAGTTGAAGTTTAGGGGCCATGTGGCAAAGATTGTAAATACAACTCAAAAGATAATTGCAATGCTGAAACGAACATTCACATGTAAAGATAAGGATGTTATTTTGCCTCTTTACAAGGCCTTGATAAGACCTCACTTGGACTATTGTGCGCAGGTCTGGTCTCCTGGATTCCATTGTGATTCTGATATATTGAAGGGAGTACAAAGAGTGTTAAAAATGATATCAGGATTGTGGAATACTGATTATGAAGACAGATTGAGAATTTGTAAAGATATTTGAGAATTTGAGTGATGACTGCAGACACTAGCAAACAGGAGAAAGAGGGGTGATATGATTGAGACTTACAAACTGCTGAAAGGGTCATATAGGATTTCAATTGATGAGCTTTTTCAATTTATGGAGGGTGGGGAAAGTACGAGAGGGCATCCTTGTAAGGCTGAGAATGAAGACAGCCAAGAAGGGTATAAGGGCTAGATTTTTCTCTCAGAGGGTGGTGCACGATTGGAATGGATTGCCATTGGATGTTGCGAGTGCAAGCAGTGTGAATGAATTCAAGAATAAGTATGTTAGCTGGTTGTGTAGTATGTGACCTCCCTCGTAATAATAATAATAATAACCTGCTGAAATTGGAGCACTGGTTCTCCATTTGGAGATTGCAAGTAAATCCTCAAAAAAGCAGTGCTCTGCTGTTCACTAAAAGTTCAATATCTCCTAAAGAAGACATCCTCCTATTTAACATCAAAATTCCCTGGAATCTCAGTGTACTGCTGATTCATCGCTCAGCTCTATCCTCTTATCAATAGGAACAGCAAACTAGATATTAAAATCAAATTGCTCCTCTATCAGTTGACGATTCGTCCCATTATCACTTATGCATCCCCCCCCTGCCTGGAATCATATTTCAAGCTCAAATATCCTTAAACTGCAGAGACTGCAAAACAAATGCTTATGCATGATTTTAAATGCACCATGGAACATTAGAAATGTTCAACTTCATCGAGACACAAATATCCCTTATATCTACTCTTTCCTGCAATCTCTAGCAGTAAAGTACTAATCAAAATTGTCCTCACATCCAAATGAATTAGTTCAACAAGCAGCAAATTATGATGAATCGGAATTATGCAAATATAGAAGACCTAAGGCCATACTAGTTCCCTTTAAGGATCTATAACTTGCCCAACCTGAGCAGAGCACGTAGCTCATAAATTTTTCCCTACGCAGTAACCTTATCAGATAGCAGGGATTATAAAAGCATTATGCTTCACCCTTATAGACAGTAACATTCTGCGACCTTGGTATTTCTTCTGGGTGTGGCTCCACTAATGATATTTTAATAATGTTGGATACATGGACACTTGGATAAAGGATTAAACAAGAATATAATTTCTTGGCATTTTTAATTTAATTTAAAACCAAGTAAAAAAGCTTTCTACAGGTATGTTAATCGTGAACAGTGCAGCACTGTGTTTAAATGGTGGGTTGTATGATGTGGAGAGTGCCCTCCCAATTTGGGGTTAGGACAATTAAAATATGCAATATTTTGATTTTTCGCATTTAAGAAATTTCTGTCATTATGTTGAAATTCTTGAAAGCTCTGGCATAAAGACCATAATTCTGGGATGAAAAATATTTAACACTATTTAAAATAAATAGATCTGTGTGTAATATTAATAAAGTTTTTTCATCTCAGAATTATGTGGTCTTCATACTGGAACTTTCAAGAATTTGATTACTCGTTAACTTTCAGGTTTTTTTTTTTTTTTTCCAATTCTTTATAAGGGAATAAAAAGGCGTTAGCTGATTTTTTTGATTTTTGAATTCTTTAAATGTGTAAGTTGAATTTTATGATTTCAGGGTTAAATAAAAATTCCGAAGTTTCCCACTTCAACATCTGCCTTAGTAGATCAGTTGGAAAAAAGCCATTGTTTGTCAAGCTGAAAAGGCTGTGGACTTTGATCATTGAATTACTGAATAAACCACATTCTCTTGGAAAAGATTCAATGGAGAATTTCTGATCTGGTATCAAGGGTGCTTTGCCATTTATTAACTTGTCATTTCTCTATCATCCTTTGTTTGCTGTTCCATCACTATAATAATTGATCATTGAATTACTGAATAAACCATATTCTCTTAGAAAAGATTCAATGGAGAATTTCTGATCTGGTATCAAGGGTGCTTTGCCATTTATTAACTTGTAATTTCTCTATCACCCTTTGTTTGCTGTTCCATCACTATAATAATTATTTGTATACTGAGAACTGGCCTTCATGCCATGCCTGAGCCAAATATTGTATAATAAATAATGTTTTTTTTTGTTTTGTTTTTTAATATAAGATGTTTATTTTATTATTCACTGGCTATATCTTTCTTACTAGTGTGAAATCTTGAATCCAGAAATACCTTTCTAATAAGAAAGGTATTTTTAATCAAAAATGATCAATTCTATATAGAGCATGAATCAAGTGAATCTCTATATTCAGATAAAAAAAAAAATTTATCCGAAAAAAAGAAATCAACATTTGTTACTTTGCACAGCTGCAGAAGATGATATCAACTTACACAAGATACAGAAAACTACTTGTTATATAAAATATGCTGTTAATTTGATACACTTGTTCCACACTCTTGATGTATAATTTATCCACATACACATTTAGGTGGCTAATGGATCATTCTGTCACCATGCACTCTTTAAATTCATAAAAACCTGCATGTTGACAGTGACAAAAGATGTTTTCTAATTTAAAGTAGTAATTTTAAAATTACTGCTTAAAATAAAGCATTCAGAATTTGGTGGCAGTATATCATACTCCTTTTTATGAAAGATATTATTCCAAGGAAACTTATGCAATATACTGTTTATACAAAGGGCATTATCAGTATCCACAATTCCTGTATCTGAATTTACAACCAGACCTGGCAATGTTTAAAATGTCACAAAAAAAATTTGTATACTGTATATATATACCTCACAGATAATCAGCAACACAGATAATTTTAATAGATGTAAAGCCAATGACTGTTCAAAGGCTTACCTCTTACTAAAATGGTTAATACTACTTAGGAGAAAATAGAAAACTTGCTGATAGCTTTTACTGTGTAAAGCTGCTCCAGCAAACTACATTTACTTATCATAATATTCCCCTTTTATTTGGTTAAATATTTTTCTGAATCTTATGCAATTTTTCATTAAGTATGTTTAAAATGCGTTTCTATAAAGTGATGGGTAATTATAAAGAAAAAAAAAAAACAAAATGCAGGCAGATTATTATTCCAGTTGATAATTAAATTAACGTGCACTTATCGTTAACCTATTTCTCAAGATGTAGATAATAATACAAAAAAAATTCTAGGTGTGGGTACTTGAAACAGATTTTATATTTACTGAGAAAATATCTTTTCTTCTTAACTATTGTTACTGCTGTACAAAAAAAAACTACGACATTGGTGCATGCATTTCAGTTTACAACCACTTTCTGGAAATTCCCGCGGAACCAAAAAAAAAAAAAAAAACAATTCCACAGTATTCTAAATTAAGATAAGAAAACTAAATACACTTCTACAAATATATGAATATGGTATAATCTGAAGATAAACAATTCATAAGGTCATGAGAAAAGTTGGGTTATTCTTTCTTATGTTCAATAAAATGTTTGCTAAAAGAAAATCATATGACAAGCGATAATTAAAACTGGAATAACTTACCAATTATGGGTAGGCTACAAAGAAAAATGAAAGAAAATATGGCAAAATGTAACATCCGATGCCAGAGACAACATCCCCTCCTCCTTACCGTCATGCTCGCCATATTCAGCGTATGCACGAAAGGGTGATTCAGACAAGGATGGAAGTGAGTGGACCACTGCTCGAAAGCAGCATTAAATCTATCACCAGTTAACCTGAGGTAAAAGTAGAGTTATAAAACATTTCCTTGCATTCAAAAAAGTATGAAAGATATCGCCTGTGCAACGCTTGTACAGGCGAATAATACAAACATAATTAATCCCAGACTTTTGAATTTGCTGATTGAAATTTATTAATTAATATTGTTGTATGAAGCATTAAATAAATTGGAAGAACATGGAAATGATTCTTTAGCAAGCAGTATGGCTTATTCTTCTGAGTTGTGGAGTTAAAAAGAAGAAATTCTTTCTGAGGAAAGAGTCTTACACTAGAAAATGATTAACTCAGAACAGGAAAAATGTTAAAGCACAGGGTTGCCAGATTTTGGAAAACCAAATACGGGACATGGGTAAAGAAAAGAATGATGATACTTTATGCCATGAAATGCCATAGTAACTTCGGCAGCAATAACTTTTCTTTCATTGCTGGTATTTGGTTTTACAAAATAAGTATCAATATTTTGGGAAATTGAACTCGAAATGCTCAAGTTGTGTTTCTGGTGTTAATGTGTTGTGTAATATCCGATCGTACTCCATGTGCAATACTAAACGTTAATCTAGATTTTGCATTCAACTTCGCCATGTTTTCCTTTTGCAATAAAATTCCATTCTTTCGAATAATCATTAAAAACGCACTTTCATTCGTTATGGTATTGTTAAGGGAAAGAAACAAAATTTAATTTAAAAAAAATCAGCTAATGCCTTTTTAATCCCGTATAGGGAGTAGGCGAGGCCCTATCTAACTTTTGGAGACTGAATGGGCAGTTCCATCTCCACTGGCAGCCAATCGGAGATAGCAGGCACAAGGCTATCACTAATTAAGCGGCACGCAGTGAAGAGAGACGGGTCAACAAGTGTCGCCATCTCGTGGTCCCTAACCCTAACACAATATATTTAATATCTGAAATAATGTGGGTACTACAGTCGATTTTCTTGAGTTTACGGGACGAAAAACCAGACCGAGTTTCCCGGAGGAAAATCCCGCTTGCCCATCCCAGAGATCGACTAATTCGGGAACCGATCGAAAAAAGGCTTAGAAAAATTTCCTCTGGTCGTCGACTAGATTCGAAACAAAGTCTTCCTGCGTGCGGTCAAGTGCCGTGGTGTGCAAACGCCACATCCACTAAAGTATACAGGCTCTCCTTCGTATAATTAATAAACAAAATTAATTTATCTTTAATTATATATTTTATGTATTAACCAAATATCGCACATTCGAAAAAAGGCGAGATATTATTTTTTAATAATTATTGAAATAACATCCACATACTGTACCGATACCGCACCGCACCATGTCCAAACTGTTTGAAAACTGTTTGAAAATAAGCAAATGCAATATATATCAGTACAGAATTATAAATAAAATGCTTATACTAGCTGTTTTTTTTTTTTTTTTTTTTTGCTTATACTAAATAAAAAGCAACCAGTAAACTGTAAACATCATTAATTTCCTCGAATTGTCAGTTTTTATGGCTTACTTACAAATCAATTTAAGTTGGATTATTCAAAAAGAATATTGAATATTATAATTGCTTAACATAATATTTATAATTTTATCTTTTCATGAAAATATGGGGCATTAGGCTCTCCATACAAGTACAATACAGGACAGCAAAATTCGACATAAAATATGGGACGTCTGGCAAGCCATTGCAGAATGCAGAATGCATCCATTCTGCATTCTGCACTGCCTGAAGAAAGACAACCAGAAGTTAGATTCTAGTCCACGACTAAGAGAACTTTTAAAATCTTTCTCTAACTGGTTTCCGAGTTCGTTATTCTCTGATATGAGCAAATGTTTTTTTTTTTTTAATTTTTAATTTTTAATTTTTTTTCCCGGCAACTGGCTTTTAACCCTGCAACTCCAGAAAATCGACCATAGATCCTCACACTATCTTAGACAATAATCTGCATTGTTAATGTTATAGACCACAAAATGACAGCAGTTTTTGGTGTTCTCTCCTCCCTAGTTGACTATTAAATCCACTGGGACAGCCATCTGTGGTAATGTTGGATTTAGCTATCCACCATTTTAAAATACTCGACTCAATGTAGAAAAGAGCAATCAGGTTGATTGATGACACGCTTCTTACCAGTTCATGGTAAGAAGCGTGTCATCACTGCACTCTCTTTGACATAGATTTTCAGTCTCTGCTGCATATCTTCTCCAAAGATTTCCACAGACACTTTTCATTAGAAATGATGAGCTTCCATAGCTCAGTCGGTATTGACGAAGCCTGTTGGTCAGAAAGACCTTGGGTTCGATTCCCATCAGTGACGTGAACCTTTATCTGGTCTTTCGGCGAAAGGTGAAGTAGTTGGTCTCATACAGGGATAGGGTTTTTTGTTTTTTCACATGGAAACTCGGTTTTTTTTCTTTCCCAAGAACAGCAAACTGGCCCTGTGAACATACACGATTACATTCAGGAATACTTATGACCCAGCCATATGCTTTGTTTGTCAGCTATGTTGGTCCCGAGATAAAATTAGGGGGGGTTTGAGATGGTGGTGCCATACTTCCCTATAAAAAGGGCCTCACGGCCGTTGTATCATCATACCCTAAATGAATAAATAATCAGAGACATCGACAGTTCCACCTCTATATCCTCAATGAAATGTGGTTAAAATACATGCATTGAACATCTCTTTACAGTTTAAATCCAGTTCAGTAAACGAATGCTTCTTCCTTCCTTCATTCATTCATTCCTCATTTGGCTCAGTTCTCCCTCTTATGTATTTCCTAAAAAAAGTGCAAATTATATCTGCTAATGCCTTTTATTCCTCATAGAGAGCAGGAAATGCGTTTTATCTCTAACTTTTGGAGGCTGAGATGACGTAAATCTTCACTGTTAACCAATCAATGATAGCTGGCCTGACAATCACTAATTTTAAATGGCATCGAGAAGTAGACAAGTACGGCTATCTCGTGATCTCTAACCCTAACGTAATATATTAATCGCTGAAATAGTGTGATTCTATGGTTTGAGTTTATGGGACAAAAAATTCCAGTTTCTGGGTGGGGAAAAAAAACCCCGTACCTGTGCCAGAAACCGACTAACTCAGGAACCGGTCGAGGAAAGGGTTTAAAAAAGTTCCTCGAATCGAGTAATACAAACAAACTTAGAACGACTTTCTTCAAACGGACTCGTGTCATAGATACAAATGTCATTCCCACAGAGCCATACAGCCCTTCGAGTATACAGTTTTAAGATTCTTCATGTCCGTTGTTTACAAGTTTATTCTCGCCTCTCTATTTATCCATAGTACTAATGTATTAATGTATTATAGGCTGAACATTCTCTCTCAGTTTGAATGACCATTAACTCCTCCTGTAGGAATATTCTTAAATTTGAGCTCAGATAGGATCACTGTCTTAGATTAGCTTTTAGAGGATCAGAAATTTGAACTAAAAGAAAATATTTAAACTTAAGGCAATGATACTTTGATATACTGAGTACAAGAAACCTGGATATACTTCTTGTTATTCCTTAAAATGTGTTTTCATTTGTGGAATGTAAAAATCTACACATACCTGCTTCACGAAAAACAAACATGAAGAGAGATTTGAAAAATTTGGTCTCCACTGGACAGATGAAGTGTAATTCACAGTCTCTTGTTGTAAACTGCCAATTTCACATTTTTTTGGTATGACTTTACAGCCAAAGAGATTTGGGGGAAAAAACAGCATTACATGTCAGTTAAAAATCACATCTTCCAAGATGTAGGAAATGCTAAGTAGACCTTTCTCAGCAAATGAGACACCACCGCCTTGTTTCTCCGAAATCCGAAGTGATTCATGTCATGTTTAGTCTCCACAGCAGGAGTTCGAATTATATCTCCCCATATCTCATACTGTTACTAAGGATTCAACTTCCCTACAACGGAATGACGAACATACCATGGACCAAAACCTCCTCGATGAGAACATCAGTAATTTACTCAATATTTGTTTGTTTTAAATAGTGACTTAAACCAGTCGTGTTTACCAACCTGAATCCTATACAGTCCTTATTACATACCTAACAATCTCTATCTTTTCCTAACAAGTGCATTCATCATACAGAGGTCAGAACCATCGAATAAATAATACCAAAACCTTGTTTAGGTTTCATCAGCTACTCTCCTCCTCTCATAGAGTGCCACTACCATGATGTGAAATGGGATAAACTTCTTCATGTATGCTCTTCGTTTCAGTAGACAGATTGCTTTTTTCACTATCCAGACACAAACACTTTTCAGATCAGGTTAAATGAAATATACTTGCAGGAATGAAGACCTTTCTCACTCAACCCATTAATATTCCTGCTCACTATCAAAGCTTTTGGTTTTTTCAAGACGGTTCTAATGCAGCCAGTCCGCTCAGCTGACAAACTGCTCAAGCTGGAAAAATAAGCCCATCAACAAGTGTATAACATTAGACTGACATAATCTGTTAGAAACAAATATGGCAGAAACTTACTCCCTCTGATTTTCTTCCAAGAGAGGAAAAAATTCTATTTAATGACTTTATAAAAGGTTTTTGGTGTGACTGCAGTTCCCCTTATTGACAAACTGAGAATTAGGAACATGAGCTTCGTATTGAAGAACATCTCAGGGATATCACCTACGGTAGAACAAGGGCATCAGCTTTATCCAGTCGTGTTATTAATTCTTCTGATCCTTCTGACAACCAAATGTAAACTGCACTGAACCCTGTTCACTTTAATGTAAATTTTAGCTACAACCGTTGTGAGTGTTACTCCTTTGATATTCAAACTCAACTATGAAATTTGCAACATTACGTGTTCGTTTACGAGAACAACAAAGGAGCTAGCTCCAGAATTCATTCATATGCTACCAATTTATTTATTTCGTATAGGGGTTGCCCCTTTCCTCCCGGTCCCTTAGGACGGGTTGAGCACTCCAAACGAGGAATTAAAAGTGTGTTTTTTATGACTGTAGATTGTGTGTGTGTGTGTGTGTGTGTGTGTGTGTGTGTGTGTGTGTGTGTGTGTGTGTGTGTGTGTGTGTGTGTGTGTGTGTGTGTGTGTGTGTACTCATACCGGCCACTGAATTAGAAACTTATGTTTATTAGTGTGTTGAACCTCCTTTAGCTCCAATTGGAACACAGATGCGGTTTGACACAGATCCCAAAAGGTCTTAGATTGCATCTACGTGTACGTGTACAACATTGACGTTCATCAGATAGTCCTTTAACTGGTTCAGATTTGATGGAAAAGGAACTTGCTCTATGATCTGATTTTCTAAAATATCCTATGCATTCTCAATGGCAGTCAGATCCGGGCTTTGTGGTGGCCAGGGAATATGATGGAAGTTGCTGTCATGCTCTCTTGATCACTGCTGAATAATTCTTACACGATGGACAGTAGTATTGTCGTCCATGAAACAATCGTCACCTGCTGGATAAAAAAGTCAACAATGAGATTAAACTTAATCGGCAACAATTCAGATATTCCATGAAGAACATTTTATCTTGCAGCAATATCAGGGGATTTGTTCTGTACCAAAAGAACATCGTCCACATCAGGACATTACATCCCCAAGCTTGAGTTGTGCTTATAAGGCAAGCTAAGTTCATTGCTACATGGGGTGCTGCTAACATCAGTACAGGACAAAGTGTACTGTGACTCATCGGACCATATGACTTTTTTCCAGTCTTTCAGTGTCCAGTCACAGGGTTTCTGACACCAATGCACCCAAGCATTCAGGTTTGTAGAAATCAGTGGTTTCCGTGTAGACATGTGTCTGCCAATACCGATCCTCTTCAATTTCCTGCATAGAGTTAGGGGTGAGGGGGGGGATTTGAAATCGCTTCATTAAATGCTTCAGTCAGTTGCTGATCACAGGATGTTGTCCATATACGCCTTCTCAGAAGACTTTGATCTCGTTCCTGAGAGATTGTTTTATGACCACAATTATGCTTTTTACACAAGCAATGTGAGTTATCTTTACACTGATTAAAGATACGGGATATCTAAATTTTTTTTAAGAAACCAGTCAGCTTTGCTCTTTTCAAAATCGTGGGTTCAACCAAACGTGCACCTATTATATTTCTTTATCGATTTCCGAAAGATCCTTCGTTTTTACCATGTAATCAACACTTCTGACGACTACTGAGTGGTAGCATTTTTGAATATTATATATACACGCACGCACTCACGCGTGCACACACACACACACACACACACACACACACACACACACACACACACACACACACACACACACACACACACACACACACACACACACACACACACACACACACAAACTTGGGAAGATGTCACCTGTTGGACACCCACATGGGCAAGGTGCCTCGTGCGATGTCATGAGTCGCGTGTTTGTAGCCAGTATAAATTGAACAAATATGGTATTTTCCTAGTTAGTGCAACTATGTCGAGGTGAAATGGCTTTGAGAAGGAAACTAATGGAGTTGGAAGGAGGCTTTGTGATAGGATGCCATGTTTCAGGCCTATCTGTTCAGTAAATTGGTGATAAATTAGGACATCACAAGTCAACAATCGGTGTGACACTATATTGAGATGGAAGTGCAGAGAGTCAACTGCAAGTGCTGCACCCACAGTGGACTACCCACCTTGCTGACAA
Source organism: Typopeltis vanoorti (assembly GCF_054136105.1). Taxonomy (NCBI): domain Eukaryota; kingdom Metazoa; phylum Arthropoda; class Arachnida; order Uropygi; family Thelyphonidae; genus Typopeltis; species Typopeltis vanoorti. Next base: position 91,242,318 of record NC_143551.1, on the reverse strand, counting down.
TGTTAAGTTTCCTCCGGTAAATAAATAAATTTGATGAAGCTTTTTATTCTCCAAAGAGAGTAGGAGAGTTCGTTTAGCCATTTTGATACATTGGAGTGCTACTAAATTTTACTCTTAGCCAATTACTAACAGATGGCCTACAGGCTATCGGTGATTTTAAAATGGCCACCGAGAAGGAGAGTGCAGTAGATAGCTGCTACCATCTTGGCATCCATAACGTTAGCACTATGCTATTTTTATTTATTCAAAAAATCAGCTAATGCCTTTTATTTCCTTATACGGAGTAGTCGAGGTCTTGTTAATCATATCACACATTTGGAGAATGAATGGACAGTAAAAACCTCCACCGGGAGTCAATTGGAGATAGCTGGTCCAAGACTATCACTAATTTTAAGAGCATTCAGTGAAAAGACGGCTAACGAAAGATACCATCTGGTGGTCTCTGACCGAAACACAATCTTTTATTGTCTGAACAGTATGTGTTCCACGTTTGATTTTCACGAGTTTTCGAGAAGAAAAATCGGAGTTTCCTGGAGAGGAAAAATCGCTTTCACGTTACAGATATCTACTATCTATGGAACCGGTCGAAGAGAGGCTTACAAAAAGTTCCTCTCGTCAGCGACTAGAATTGAACTGAGTTCTTGTTCGGGCAGCCTAGACCTGTGGATACAAATGCCACTTTTACTGAGTACACAGGCCTTTAATTTATTTATATTTTACATTACATTACAGCCAACCTGGTTGGCGGGGTAGTTAGCATATCTGTTCTCCAGTCAAAAGGCTGTGGGTTCGAATCCCCCTGTGGGTATGGATGTTTGTAATTGTCTGTGAAAATACTAGTGGTGATAGTGGGCAGTAGATGGCATTAGTGTAGATCATAACAGTAGTTGCAATTGGTTGTAGTTTGTGGAGATATGGTTGGAGTAAGTGCCTTCCCTCAAATGAGTCTGTGGACTCCCTGGAGGTATGTCGTAATAATAATTTACATATGTTTGCATTTACATATGTTTATATTTAAATTTTACCTGAAACTACATATGTTTACATTTATATGTGCATATATTTACATTTTCGTTTTTCATTAGATTTACGTTATTCATATTTTACTTTTAAATAGAAACTTCTGCATTTAGTACTGCACGCGATAATATTCAGATAGCACTGTAAATGAAGAATTTACATTACACAGAAGTGATGTGTTCTAGAGTACTACAATATGAATCCAAGGAATCTTTACGATTCTTCTCCACGCCTCATGCATTATTATGTGTACTTTAATCTTTAATCTTCCTAAGCCTTAACTTGGTATATTTTAGTGATGTGAAAGCAAGTAAATACACTGATTTTCATAAATTAAACAACAAAGAGAAAAATCACGATAACTCAAAAACTGTAAGATGAATTTTATACAATTCAGTGAAAAGCAGTATTGTACGAGTAGTGAAAGAAAGACACAAAAAAATTGTAAATAAATAGTTTGCTTCAGTAACAAATAGGTACACGAAGGTAATGATTGAAAACAAGAAGTAAAAATTAGATTGTCAGAGGAGCCTCATTAAGGAATGTGAGCCACATTCCCCCACAGCAATACAATTCTCACAACGATGCTTCATACAGTTTATAATGGTGCTCAGGAATTCAATTAATAATGATATTGCTCCTGTAAAGTTCTCCTAAATCTTTCTCAAAGCTTTTAGGAAGGGGGATGAGAGCATCCCAGACATGATCAATAGGATTAAGCTCAGATCTGGCTGACCAGTTCAAAAAATTGACAATTAACTTCAAGAAGAGACTACAGTCTCGTCTTGAAGTTAATAGTCCAAGAGTTTCGCTCGAAGAGAATGAGCATTATCTTCTTGTACAACAAATGTCTCTCCTATTGCACCTGCACATGGATGAACATAGGGTTTCACGACCTCATTTGTATAAGTTGCTCAAGAGTACATACAGTTCGATGCATCCACTCAATGAGATGTCTCCTGAACATCTCATTGAGTGAGATCCATCACTCATTGTGAACCATCACACTACCTCCACCATAATTGTCCCTTTCACCAATATTAGAGGGATGATAACGTGTGTCCTTGTTCTCTCCAGATCAGAGCATGCTTGGTATCGCTTTGTAGAGAAAATCGGAACTCATCTATAAACAATACTATTCCCACATTGGTTTGAGGTACATTTGACATGGAGCCTCGCCCAACGATCTCTCCTGGGGGACTGGGTATATAGGTATGGATTACCAGTCGCCAAGCATACAGGACACCTTTGTGAAGCCTTCTATTCACAGCAGAAGCAAATACCAACGTTTCTTAAGCCAACTCGATTGAGATAAAAAATCTGCTCATTTTAAAGTTAACAGCATTTCAGTTAAATGTTATTTCCAACTAGCATACTGACCACCAATAATTTTGTGTGAATGTAGCACAATTAAAGTATGGAAAATCAACTGAGGTCAATAAAACGAAATGGTGAAAAGAATACAAGAAACAGTGTAGATTAAATAAACTGATAGAAAGAGATTGGAGAATTGTTTAAAGCATTCAATGATCAGCATAACATCTATCAGTCTGTCCTCTTACCAAGGAATGCAGGGCGTTGTGCCATAACATTATTAATTAAACCCAATATTCAGTTACCATTGAGAGAATTGTGTGTGCTAGCCAAATATCACATAAACAATATATGATAACAATCTGCTAAGTTCAACGCCTAAATTGAATGTCATCAAAGACAGGAATGGATCACTACTAACAGAAGAGTTGAAAATCAAAAATCAAAAACAGATGGAAAGAATACTGTGAGGAACTGTACAGCAGAGTGGATAAAGAAAATGTGGAGCCCTCCCACCAGGAAAATTTTGATTTGGAACCTCCTCCATTTAGGCATGAAGTTGAAAGAGCAGTTATGCAGCTTAACAGCAATAAGGCCCCAGGTGCAGATGAAATCCCAGCAGAGTTAATTAAAGCCACAGAGGACGGAGGGATAAGAGTGTTTCATAGATTGATTACAAGGATATGCGAGACAGGATCATGGCCTAGAGACTGGAAGAAGTTAGTTTTCATACCACTACATAAGAAAGGTGATATGAAGGCGTGCAAGAATTATAGAACTATTACTTTGATATCTCATGCAAACAAAATTTTATTGAAGATCATGCTAAATAGGACTGAGGCTAAAGTTGAGGCAGAGATGCCCGAGGGACAAGCAGGTTTTAGGAAAGGTAAGGGCGCCAGAGATCAGATGCTTTGCCTTAGACAGATCACAGAAAAATATAAAGAATTCAGACCCCCCCCTCTAGTAATGTATTTCTTAGACTACTCTAAAACTTTTGACTGTGTTGAGCATCTGAAACTGTGGGAAGTAATGAAAAGAATGGGTTTTCCTCAACATACTATCAGGTTGTTAGCCAACTTGTATAAGGTGCAAGAAGCCACAGTAAGAACAGGTGCTGGATTGACTGACTGGCTTCAAGTTGGAAAAGGAGTTATGCAAGGATGTTTACTTTCTCCTCACTTGTTTAGTATATATGCGAAGGACATCATGCGTGAAGCATTGGATGAGCTGAGGTAGATTGATCAGTAATCCGAAGTATGCTGATGATACAGTACTCTTTGTAATGACATGGAAGAATTAGGACTAATTCTTGAAAACGTTAACAAGATCAGTAATAACAGAGGACTTCAACTCAATCCTAGCAAGACAAAGATTATGGTTCTCAAAGGAAATACAAACAGAGAAGCTCTGGAGAAACAAGTGTACCTTAATGGAGAAAGAATTGAGGAAGTGAGCAAGTTTGAGTACCTGGGATCCATTATTAATGTGAAGAATTGCTGTTCAGAAAAAGGTTAGGAACGGCTAAAGCAATAGTCAGGGAACTGTCTAAAATCTGGATGGATGGATCTATTTCCATGGGAACAAAGTTGAGGATTTTGGATGCAGTTGTTTTTCCAAGAGCGACCTATGGATGTAAGACTTGGAACCTAAAGAAGTCGGATAAGAAACGGATATCTGCTTTTGAGATGTAGTGTTAGAGAAGGCTGTTGAGGTTATCATATACTGAAAGGGTTACAAATGAATGGGTGTTAGAAAACATCAGTAGAACGTTGAGGCTCCATAAGGATATTAACAGAAGAAAGTTAAAAGATTTTGGTCACATAGAAAGGATGGAAGGGGGACTTCTCAGAATAGAAGGTAACTTCCTGGAAAAAGAGGCAGAGTAGACCATCAATGAGATGGATGGATAGTGTGTGTGTGGAGTGACTGATCTTCAGAGAGTTGAGGTCGCCAGAAAAGCAAACAATAGGACTACATGGCGAGACTTGGTGTGGCACATCACCGAGCATCAGAGGGACTATACAGCATCTGTAGATGCCCATTGAACATAGTAGTAGCAGTTCAAAGCTGATTATGATTGCTTATAGATCATTGTAATGTTGGGATATGGAATGACAAATCGCGACACATGCTGTCTGGACAGATGAACGTATTTTGGTATGATTAAGCAACAGACAACAGTGTATTGTCTGTTGGTTAATCTCTTTTTAGAGATAAAAAGCCCAAGTGAAAAAGGTTGAAAAGCAAGAATCCTCATTTCCTCGATAACAGTGTAAGCTAGATATTTCCAAACGAACAGAAAGACATTCTTAAGAGAGCACTAAAGAGACCTCAGATGCTAAGAGAATGCTATTTACCAAACAGTATTTAGGAAATGGTCTTATTGTAGAAAGATGTTTTTCCTGATTAGGTTAGGATCTCCTGTTGTATTATCTGAAGAAATGAGCAAAACAACATCCGCTAACGCCTGCTAGGGATATATTTTTTCCGGTATTTTGTAAAAAAATACGGGAAAACATAGTTTGTCGATCTCTGGAATGGAGAAATATGTTTTTCTTTAGGTAGGAAACTATGGTTTTTAATCCACAACTCAAGAATATGTATTTTAGAATATGCTCTATTTCTTCTTCAGTCCATCTATCCCTTGATTCGCTGATTGGTGGTCACAGAGAATTTCTGCAGATGGTACATCATTCCTCTGCCTGCAAGAGCGAGCATTTATGCCAATAGATTTCCATGTACTCACATGGCAAATATGCCTTGTTTTCCTCGTAAAAACCTAAGTTTCTACGAGGAAAACCTCAGCCTCCCTATGAGACACTGGAAAACTCATTTGATTTAAAAAACCTCATAAAAGTTCCTGACGTCATCGAAGAGAATCCAGCTTGTGTATTTTTCGAACCAAAGGGCTTGTCAACCAACTAAATACAGTATATTTAGTTGGTTGACAAGATATTATACTCGTATCAAAATGCAAGTACGTCATTGAAGAGAATCCAGCTTGTGTATTTTTCGAACCAAAGGGCTTGTCAACCAACTAAATATAGTATATTTAGTTGGTTGACAAGATATTATACTCGTATCATAATGCAAGTATAATATCTTGCCACATTCTTACACTATGTTTTTCAAAATGTTTTGATAACTGGGATGTATTACATTTTAAATCTCTGTACATCGTTAGCAAGTATATGGTTGCAATTACAGATGGCACTCTCCTTGGTAGACTCCATGTAAATTTGCAGAAAGCCATAACTGCTTTCATGTAACCACAGTCGTTATAATACAGGGTGGCCATAAAATAACTTTCGCTCTTTGGAGGCATCTGCAGCTAAAACCAATAAACGGAATGAGACTAAATTTTATATTGAGACTTTGAAGGCATGGGGAGATGATTTCCGCAACAACAACAAAAAAAAGGTTTAGTACCAAAAGTCGCCGATAGGGGAAACTTGGCGCTGGAGGAGCCGAAAACAAGCGGATAATTACATTAAAGGCAGATGAAATGGAATAAGAACATTTGAAATGGAATAATAACATTCGAACGACTGAGGAATAACATTTCGACGGTGTCGAAATGTTATTCGTCAGTCATTCGAATAACTGCCTGAACGTTCCCAATCCCTTTTTAAGTGGAATTGGTGGCGCTGATGTCACGCCTAAATTTCCCTTATCGGCTTATTAGCTAGATATGTTTGTTTGTTAGTTAATTGTCTCTCGCAAATATGTTTTCATTGGCGAGTTGCATTGAGTGAAAAATATGTAAATTAAATTCACTTTTTTTCTTCTTCTGATATTCATTTATGATTTATGTTCTGTTGGTTTCTTGACTGTGGTCGGCGAACCAATTTATATATGGTAATTTTTATTAAATAATAATTCTTATTAAATAATAATGATTATTTAGCCGTTATATATACAAAATAATCCAATAAATCATTTAATAACAACTATTAAATTTATTATTTCATAAACATAATTTAACAATTGATTCTTATTTTTTTAAATAAGTTAAAAAAGAAAGCATTATAAGTGATGAGAAATGTGGAACATTTCCTCAACACTTAACAACAAAAATGAATGGTTATTTATTTATTAAAATTAAGATCGTTGTTATAAGTGTTACAATGAGATCATTGAACACTACAGTAGCTTGTCTGTAGCAAGTCACAATGTTTTTACAAAATTATAAAATATTCAAAATTGTGCGAAGCTTTCCAATGCAAAGGTGTTGAATTTTTCATAAACATTCTTATTTTAGAGATGAAAGAATGATATTCTCTCTCTCTCTCTCTCTCTCTTTCTCTCTCTCTTCTTGAAGACAGCGCTTATCCAGACTGTAGAACTCCATTCTCATAACAGGTCTGCAAGTTAAACAAAATCTGTTAGATATTTAGTGACTGACATAACCAACTATGTTCGTTGAACAGCATTAGACTATGATACATCTGATTACTGAATAAAGCAATATTTAATTTTGTCCAAAGAACACTATTTCATAATATGGAGACATACGAGTATCAGAAATGAACTTCTTCATTCAGAAATAATACCTGTCTCTAATAAGTTTTATCCAAACAGAATAAAATGATGTATTCTGAAAACGATATAAAGAAAGAATGTCTTGAGAATATCTCATAGAGTACCCAAGTTATACAGCATAGAAACCAGTGAAAATGTTCATAACATTACTTTAGTTTCCATAAGGCTAAACCATAGGGTTTACAAAAAAAAAAAAAATACTCGTTTATGTCGTCGAATAAGACGATATTTGAAGTTTAAAGAAATTCTGTCCTAAAAGTCTTCTTATAACTCCTAGTATGAAAACTGAACCTTGATATTGGCGATGGTAAACAGCTTTAAGCGATCGTCTAGCTCCACTAATATCTAATGTGTCCCAATAAGCTTTAGGCATATTAATATATTGTGTATATAAATATACTGGATAGAAATATTTATATATAATTTTTTTCCCACCTAAATACGAATGAATCCTTACTGGTACTTACATGAATTACAATACACGAAACCGAATACTAGTATAATATAAACGTAACAAACAACTCTACTGATCGCACGGGAAGACTCGTTCATAAGTTGCAACAAAGAAAAAAAAAATAGCTAAGGCGACTGTAAGAAGCTGTCAGCGGTAAGTGTATAATTTGCTGTCGTCTTGTACGCCGAATATAGCAAAAAAAAATATTTTGAAAAAAAATTTTGGGGTAGTCATATACACCTAATCTCCTTATACACCAGCATATACTTCTTCAGCCTGCTGAATCTCTAAAGTTCTTTGCTGCGTATATGGACTTCTTCCATTCCTTTCTGTTTGTCTTGAGTTCTTTCATTCCAATCCTGGATTCCCATCTTAGCTGTCTTTTTGGACATTATCCTACCAGAGTGTCCACGGTCTCCTCTATCACTTTCCATCAGGCTTCAGCTTGAATTCTTGTTCAGCAATTCTCTCCTCATCCATTCTTTCCACATGTCCAAGCCATCTCAATCTGCATGCTCTGAATTCATACGTTAGAAGTGGGATCTATGAAGTTCATATAGTTCTTGATTATGTCTTCTTCTCCATTCGCCTGTTGTGCTATCTCTTACAGGTCTATAGACTTTTGTGAGGATTTTATTTTCAAAGATCTGCAACTTTTGCATCTTGGTCTGTTATGCTCAAGATTTCTGCTCCATATAAAACAATAGGTCTAATCACTGTCTTTTGTATTTCTGTTTTAACTCTGCATAAAAATAAATAAAATACTATGCATATTATGCATAATAATAATATACAAATCTGACTTGACTTCAGATTACTAAATACTGTTCATTCTAAAAAAAAAAAGTGTATGGGATCTATCCGATACTCGTTCCATCAGTACTTGAACATGCACGGAATATGCAGTGCAAAACTTAAAGCAATTCATTGATATTGGAAATAGGATGGTTTATCTCTAAAATTTCAACAGCATTTTAATCACAACTCAAGTTCACTACTCTTAAGAACAAGTCATGTTTGGTAAGAGGACAGGAAGCTTTCCAAAATCTATTTCGTTCTAGGTTCTTGAACGAAATAGATTCTAGGATTCTTAGAACCTATTTGATTCCTACTAGGCACTGCTTAATTTTTCAGAAGTAGAAAAAGTTCGTACTTTGCCTTTCGTTGATGTTTTTAAAGACTCAGCTGATCTGTAAAACGTATGCAGTTCTTATACAAAATCTGCATTCTTTTAATCAATACTAGTAATATACTTTTTAGAAGTCTTTTAGATTTCGTAGAAGAAATTTTTGTTTACCATTATTCGGCTAAGATATATACATTTTTGTACTTTATTATGGTATTTATTTTTATCAAGATAAGGCCTTTTTACAGTTTTTTTAAATTAAAAAAAAGGTTAAAGTAAACAGTTAAAACGGCGTCAAAATTTCGAATCGGCTTGTATAGCCTGGTTTTACCGACCTGGCTGGTTGAGTGGTTCAGTTATCCACTTTCCCACCAACAAGCTATAGATTCAAATCCACCATGGACATGATTGCCTCGGGAATATTTTTTGGTAGTAGATGATTTTCGTAGTCCCGTCTTACTGGAGGTTGAAATGGCTTTATGGGAAGAAAAAAACAAAACAAAAATAAAACATAGCTTTACGATCAAACATGGAACTTTTACGTTCCATGTTTGATTTCTAGAGCAGTCTATGAATTATTTGATCCTCAGCCCATTTACGTTACTTATATTAATGTTATATAGGCTAATTCGTGAGTGAATTAACATTAAAAAGCTTAAGAAAAAATTGTTAATCATAATTTAGAAAGAAGTGACTTAAGGCATATGATTCTACACAGAAGCTGTAAAACGTTTTTATTTTATTGTTGTTATAAGAAAGGAGACGATGCTATAATTCAGTCATCTGAGATTCTCATACGATATAGCACTTTCTCTTTACATGCTAAACTATTTTCATCTTAATATTTATTTAAGTGAACAAATTATGGTGATTATAACTGTAATGGTATCAATAAATTTCCAAGTTGTCTGGACAGAAGACTTCATGGAGCACAATTGGACTTGTGATATACTGTTCATGGAATATAATTAAACCATACGAAGGTAAAAAACACTGGTCTTCAAATATCAAATGACTATTAAAGATTAAGAATAATTCTAATTTAAAGGATTTGATTTTTCAAATATCAATACAATCAATTGTTGGTCTAGTTTAATGCTCCAATTTCAATTACCACTTACCAGAATCAATACACTACAAAGTGCAACTTTTGAAATATTTCAACGTAATGGGACATATGAAAGAATAGGTTTAGTCTTCTATTTTATAACTGGGAGCAAAGTGTGCAAAACAGAACACCGCACAAAGTCGACTGGTCAAATAAAGAGCGAGAAAACAAAATAGCTCGAGAATGGACCTTCCATGATAACTCTACGGACTCTATGGGGGTGCCAATATGTAATAGTAAGATAAGTGAACGCATTTGGGTGCTCAGTTAATTTCTATCAAAAAGTACGGTCGAATCTTGAAGATAGGTACCTTATGGTGACCCTTTTATGGTTGTTTGAGTAATTTTGTTCAAAAAATAATCTAAGAAAAAAAATTTTTTTCTTTAGATTATTAAAAAAAATATTTCATTGTCTTTAAAAAACATTTTCATCTTTAATCCAAGAAAAGTTAATAAATTCAAATATATTGAATAAAACTTACTATTACTGCTTCTTTCAGTATGCTCATATAAATTCCCGCATTCTTTTTAATGCATTCCTGCCACTGTAAGATATAAATTAAGTATTAATAAATTTCTCTTAGATTGGAAACGCTTTCATCAAATGCAGTACAAATATCGTCAATATTAAAAGTAATGAATATTTCCTAATACAGTATTCGTAATAGTGGTGATCTGTTTTTTTTTTTATAAATATGTAAGTAGTAATAAGTACTAATAAGAAGACTTATGATGAGCTTTTGCAAAAAAATTAACGGCACAAGGACGATTTTGTTCCCCCCCCCCACCACCACCACAATTTTTTTAATGGGCTCTTCGAGTGCTTTATATATATATAAAGCACTCGCTTTGCATTAAGGGGAAATACTAAGAAAAGTGATCAGTTCTTAATCCACCTTTACAACGAGTTGCCTCAGACTTGCAGTATGTGCAGGCGCAAACTTGACTTACTTGGGAAAAAGGATTAAAAAAACCTAGCTTATAAAATTGCTTGGTATCTTTAATATATAGTATACCCAAGGTAAAAAAACTTTCTACAAATTTATACACACACACACACACACACACACACACACACACACACACACACACACAGTATATAAAATTATATAAAAGTATATATATATATATATATATATATATACAGAGAAAATTTCGAGTTTATGATTATCGCCTTTTTAGGATTTCCAGGGTAATAATAAATGGCAATGCTGTAGCCAATGAAGTTTTAACTGAGGCTCGGCTATTGCCGTTACCCAGCCATGACTAGGGCTCTTTAGCTCAATAACATCTCATCCACACAGATTTTCTTCATTCAGATGACGGGATAAAGAGTCAAGGACTCAGTCCATCGCCCAGTTCTTTTAAGAACTTTAAGAACAGAGAAAATTTCATATTTCGGTGCGCGTGCAAAACTACATGATTATTTTTCAAGTTCGAGGTGTCTAAAACTGTGAAAATTCCATTTTTGTCAATTAGTCCTTATCTGAAGGACTAATTTTTTTTTAGTATTTTTTTTTTTGCTATTTTTTTTCAATTTTTTTATATATATATTTTTTGTATTTTTCATTTTTTTACATAGTATAGAAACCCTGCTCTAATCACCAAACATGAAACTTTTCAAGCCACTTCAGGCCTCCAATAATGGGGGGGACGGTAGTCTCACACACCAAGCGATGAAATTCATCTTCAACCTAAAGGCAATCACAAACATCCATGTCCACAGCGGAATTCGAACCGAGAACCTTTTGGCTAGAGGGTGGATACGCTAACCTCTCGGCCAACCAGGCCACGCCTTTTTACTTGGATATTGTTTGGTGATGACAAAGTAACATTTTAGCAGATTTGATCCGTGAATAGCGAAAGAAGGCAGGCATAATATAGACAGTACTGCTACAAATGACTTTTACACTTTGAGATATACAGGGTGATTCAAAATTCCACGTACAAACTTTGAGGGGAAGGTAGAGAACATCAAAATCAACCATATTCATATAGGAAAGCATGACCGGAAACCTCACCCGAAAGTGACGGGTGGCGCTGTTCGCCAGCGCTCCAGGTGAGCAATTGAGGCTTCCTCATTCAAGCTTTCTACGTCGTACGAAGAACATGCGTCGTTTTACGAACGCTGAAATAGCAGACATGCACCTCGTTTACGGGTTTGCCGACCATAATGGACTAGCCGTAGTACGAATGTATCGTGAAAGGTACCCAAACAGGCGTGTACCAAATGTAAGCATCACCAAATGTTTGCGTATTTGCATCAGAATTTGTGTGACTATGGATCATTCATGGATCGCAGGCGTGATAGTGGGAGGCCACGATCGACGCGAAATCCTGCCATGGAAGAGGAGGTGTTGCATGCGATGGACAATAATCCAGAGACAAACACACGTGCCGTTGTCTCTGCTATACCCGACTGGACTCCCAGAAGTATCGGACCTTTCTGGAAGAAGTTCTGCCGGATTTACTGAACAATGTTCCAATGACTGTGCGTGGGCAGATATGGTTCCAACACGACGAGGCTGCAGCCCATTTTGGCATTTCTGTGCGTCAGTATTTGGACAGGTCCTTTGGGGCGCGATGGTTTGGGCGTGGTGGACCCGTTGCATGGCCCCACGCTCGCCTGATTTATCGAGCATTGATTTCTTTCTGTGGGGGACCCTTAAAGCCATGGTGTACGAAACGCCTGTTGCCTCTGACATGGACCTCGTGGCAAGAATCGCCATCGCCGCTGCTAATATCCGGAAAAGTCCAGGTATTTTCGAAAATGTACGGCAATCAATGCGTCGTCGGTGTCAGGCATGCATCACTGCTAATGGTCGCAACTTTGAGCACCTGATGTGAAACCAGATAAATGTATCCAACTACTATTGAATGCATCACTGCTTTCCTGTGTGAATATGGTTGATTTGATGTTCTCTACCTCCTCTCAAAATTTGTACGTGGAAGTTTGAACCACCCTGTATATTATTAATAAAAATATGAACGGATTACAAAGATGGAAAGGTTATTTTATTATTATTATTATCCGACTTCCATGGAGTCAAAAGACTCATCCCAGGAGTCCTCATTGTTTTACACACACACACACACACACACACACACACACACACACACACACACACACACACACACACACACACACACACACACACACACACACACACACACACACACTTAAATACATTCATCGTTTCCACACTCACTACACTCTCGGGCAACTTAATTAATCCCCAAACTTCTTGTGGTTTTATTTTCTTAAAATATAATAATCTGCGGGCATTGTATCCCAGTTGTCATTTTTTTTTATTTTATTTACTTATTATTATTGTTGGTGTCACTTGTTTATTTTTATTTTTATGATCGATCTGAAAATGTTCACAACCTTTGGTATAGACGGTCGCAGTTCGTGAAACCGCAAATGCACTCACAACGTGCTTCTGCTACAATTAACCTTTGCACTGTCAAGCATCATTGCCATTTTTCCTTGAGTTTAGTTTAGGCTCAATGGCCTGTCACTGTCAAGTAACTCGATATTTCTTATAATTTCTTAGAATGCTCTGATAGAGCGGTGAATTCTATTTGCATAATTTATTATAGCTGTCAAATGCGTATTGGAAGGTTTACCCTGTTTTGCTGGATGGAAAACCTGAGGGAAACACTACCAACCTAGCCAAGATGAAAGTAAAGATTTTTCCCACTTTTCTAAGTCTTTCAGGTTTTTTTTTTTTTTTCAATAAACGCTTTAAAAATGTAAACATTATCTGACGAACCTGCTTCTTTTTTTGACGTTTTGTCTAAATGACTTCAGAGATCATAAATAAAATTCAAGTGTCACTTGCGATAAACTACTTCTTCCACAGAAAACACGAAGGGCAATAGGGACTGTGATGTTGCTTCTACTTGATAATGCATGCACTTCTGCATTTATTCTCCCTTCTCCCCAAAGCACACTAGAGAAGCAATACTATCATCGTGCTATACAGTGTGCCCTCACTCTTCGTGACGGAAACTGTGCTACACTGGACGAGATGGATGTTAGTTATTAAAGTGCTCAGATGAAAAACATTAATTCTGTTGGAAAAAGCCATTAATGGAAAACAGAACCAAGTCTGTATTAAGCGGCAATATGTCGTTTTTTCTTGCTTTTTGTAATAGTGTAATATTATTTCTGTTCACTACTGAACGATAGCTAATTTGTGCCAGATCCCACGTTTCACGTGGTTTCGTTATTATTATTATTTAACTTGTATTATAATGGTTCCTACAGTTCGCATTAGTCTTTTCCTGTATTTTTATGTCATTCTAACCCAAAAGAAGCTGCAAATCTAAGTGACGAAACTGGTCGGTTTGTTTGTTTGTTTACGACCAAATAAACCGCGTGTATAAACAGAGAATTTGTTTCATATTATTTTCTTTCTGTATGCGTTTTCTCTTACCTGTGTTACTATTTTAACTGCCGTGTATTCTATCCTACAGAGGAGCCTAAGCATCTCGAGATCTGCTATGTCTCCGTAGTGGTTATCTTTGCACTGCTTTAGCACACCTTTTAGCTAGATAAAATGGACAATTATCAGAAAGTAGATGTAGTCAGAATTTTTTTTTTTTTATCATAATCAAAGGCAAAATTCTTACAATATTATAATTCAAAGTGAATCAGGTTATGTAAGTAATCAATTATTTTTAATAGTTCATTTTTAGCCGATTGTATTTTTTTAAATAACACATGAATTATTAATTTTGATTTTTATTTAAACATTAGAATTACTTTTTTTATTTAAAAAATCTTTTTTTTTTAATTTCAGATTTTTTTTTTTTAATATGGCGGACTTTAAAGTTGAAGAGCAGCATTTACGTCATTGTATGGTGTTTTTGTTTCACCAAGGAAAGAATGCTACCGAGGCTACCAAAATCATTTGCTCAACTTATGGAGACGTATTGAAGGTTAACAAATGTCAGCGATGGTTTAGAAGATTTGCAGAAAAAAAAATTTTGATCTCTGTGATTGTCCTCGATCTGGAAGACCTCTTACTCTAGATGACGATGCTCTTAAGACTCTCGTTGAATCCGATCCAAACCATACAAGAATTAGCAGTGAAACTTAATTCGTCATGGTCAACTGTCCAAGAGCACTTACATAAGTGTGGCAAGGTTCTTAAACAGGGTGTATGGGTACCGCATGAACTGTCAGACAACAATAAAGCACAGAGACGGACGATTTACAATTCATTGTTGACCAGACTACAAAATGACCCCTTTTTTGGAACGAATCGTAACTGGTGACGAAAAATGGGTGCTGTATAAGAATATTAAACGCAAAAAACAGTAGCTTTCTCCAAATCAAACTCCAATTCCAACATCTAAAGATGGACTTCATCCACAAAATGTTGTGCGTTTGGTGGGATATTCATGGAATTATTCATTACGAACTCATGGAACAAAGTAAGACTATCACAGCAGCCATCTACTATGAACAATTAAAGCGACTACATCAAGCATTGTTAATCAAACGTCCTGCGCTTGTCAATCGAAAAGGGGTAATTTTGCAGCAAGATAATGCAAAACCATTCTGCAAGAATGACTCAAGAAAAAATTAGGCAGTTAGGATGGGGAACTTCTACCACATCCTTCATATTCGTCGGATATTGCCCCTAGTGAGTATCACTTATTCAGGTCCTTAGAACACAGCATAAAAAATAAAACCTTCCGTTAGCAAGACGATGTACAAAGGAGTTTGATATTTTTTGCCTCCAAAGAAAAAACGTTTTTCAAAATAGGAATTCTAAACTTAGTAGATCGTTGGAATAAGATAATAATTAACGATGGAGATTATATAATTGAATAATGTTAATTTTTTTCTTTAATAAAATTTATATTAAAAATGTAGTTCAAAAAATTGATTACTTTTCGGTCCCCCTTATACTTCAGCGTAAAAGATTTTTTTTTCTTAAAAAAAATTGTTAACTTAATTTTCGTTTGCTGAAGAGAATTTAATTTACTTGGAAATGCAGCAGGGAGACATCTAAATACATACACTGAATAACCACTTTATTAATAACACTTCCCCATTTAGGAAAATGAGGTGTTCCTAATAAAGTGGCCACTTAGTGTAGCTCTCCCTTGAAAAGAATTTCAGTCACTTAATTTATCTCTTTTATCTGCTTCTTTATCCAGACGAAAACTATTTCATCTGTCCTCTCAGCGAAAATGCAACTCGAATTAATAAACAAATATATTACAACCAAAGCAAAGGCATCAGTTAAAAAAAAATAAACTCGTATCCCGCTTTCATCACCGTTTATAATATTTGGTACCGCAGAGTTTGATATTGCATTTCTGAAAAGCTCTGATAAACACCTACAACAAAAATGTTTTTCATATAAATTTTTTTATATATAAAATTGTTTTTTTTTTCATTTCTTTTAGGATATATATAAGAAGACATAAAATTAATTAATTTTTGGTGTAGGTGCTTATCAGTAGTAAAATACTCATTATGAAATGGGTATGAAATATCATCCATCCATTTCTCGTCTCAAAGAGGGGTTGAATCTCCTAATTAGATGTTTTAGGCAATTAATACAGCTGGCTTACCACTCTGATGCATCCCTACCCCTTAGGACAAGTATTTTATGTATGAAGATATTATCTTCATACATAAAATACTCACGGAGGCCAGTTTGTCTTAAAAAAGCCCTAATAAAGGTTCGGTTATAGACGGGATTCGAACCTAGGTCTTTCCACATAAAGGGCTCGGTCGAAACCAACAGAGTTGGGGAGGCTCTTGTGTCAAATAAAGCTCACTAATTGAAAACTTCTCGTTTAAAATATTAATAAATCTGTAAAGTCAAATCTTTTGATATGTATAAGCATTAAGAATAAACGGTGCATGTTAACTTATGAATATAGTCAAAGTTGATTTTAGACCAAACGGCACCACTTCGGTTGCAATATACGTTGTATTTCCCCTATGATGTTGGCGATTCTTTTATGAGCGTGGAACGTTCAAAGTTACTTGTGCCATTGACTTTATACTTGGAGTCTTTCTCCACTATAATAACATGTGACTGAAATAAAATTGCAATTCTTGTAATTTTATTTCACAATCGAAGTAATTCTACAAATCTCAATGATTGCTTTTACAAGAGAAAACATAATGTAGATTTAGTCTAGAATTTGGAATCATGTGTAATAGAACCTAACAGGTAGCTTTACGATGAATCAATGGATCTTTTAAGAAGAACCCTTGGTATATTCTAAGAGGACGAAAATTATAAAGGGTGTCTCAGAGTTCAGACCCATATGCCAATTTATTATTTTTTTCTGCACTTTTTACAATTATAGAAAATTAAAACAATTCAACTCCTACTTATATGATGAACTTATGACTCATTATGCTAGCATAATTCGTGTCGTATGCTTCACATTAAAATAATTAAGATCGTGAAGCGTTCTGTCAGATAACTGAATGTTCTCCAATTGGTTTATGCTCTGTGGAATAAACCTGTCGGTTATCAGTGGAAAAGCTCTTATAAACGTTTTTTCACTGTCCTAATTGGAATTCAAAGTGAGGTCTTCGAAATGAAGATGGAAGAATACATGCGTTTTTTCCCTCCCACGTTACGGGAGCTGTTAGTCAATCTTTCTCATCCAAGGAAAACTGCGAAATTTACAAAGAAGGAAGGGTTTTTTTTTTTTTTTAAATCTCAATCTTATCCATGAAAGGTTGATCATGTATCGTACATTTATTATTGCAGATTAAGGATTAAATAAATCTGCTCTGGATACCAAACAAAACTTTTTGAAACCATACCAAATCTTTAATATATTAACTATCTTGCGCCAGACGATCAAAATCATCTACGAGCTAAAGATATTCTCAAACATTTATGTCACAGTGAGAACCTACAGCCTGTTGAATGGACAGCTGATAAGCTATCCACTCGGCTAACCAATTTGGGTTGAATACGTTTGGAGGAAGGAATATTGCACTTCTTGTAATGCGATATGAATATATAATGAAGTAATAAATATTATATTTTTAGTGTGTGTGTGTGTGTGTGTGTGTGTATCGAGATTTGTGAGAAGTCCTCTGTAACAGACATAGTAAAGGGGGGGGGGAATAAACAAGCAAATAAGCAAAATTTAGACAATTAAGAAAAGTAAAAGAAAATTAAGATTAATCTAATGCTTATTTCTAATTATAAACAGTTAAGGATAAAGGAAATCTCAAAATACTTTTGAATGGATGAAATTCACTAACTATTTCAGGAATATTTTTCTTCAGGCACTCGTATTGGCGTTCTGCACCTGCAACACCGAAATTCAAATATATCAGTAAATAGGCTCTCTCTCTCTCTCTCTCTCTCTCTCTCTCTCTCTCAATCACACACACACACACACACACACACACACACACACACACACACTGGTTTCCAACGATTATCGAACTTTTGATATCCTTAACACAGAATTTCGCAATCTCTCTCTTTTCGACAAAATCGCCTACAATAATGAAATTCAAATTCAGATAACTTGCATGTGAATTAAGAAGAAAATAGATGTTGACAAATAGATTTAAAATAGATGTTGACATTTTCGAAAATAGTTCTAAAAATTAAGGTAATAGTAAGACAATGTCCACTAGTAAATAAACTGATCCACAAAATATCTTTCTTGGGTTCCGGTGATGTCCAATCCGGTGTGATAGCTCTGCTATGGAAACAGTCCAGACTGTGTGTGCTAGGACACACAGTCCTACTGCACCATATTTTACTGATGATGTAAAGAAACAGGGGGTGCCCTACTGGATCATTTCCATAACAGAGAGATCACCGGATTGGTCAATTCCTCAATACTGACTGTCATTTTTCTGGTCAGGATATTAGTTCAAACGAGTAGAAGCTTCAAACAATAATGCTTTTGTCATCGCATTCTTCTGGTATCACTCATGTCATTTATTACAGTATATCCAAGCTGGAACAAAGGAATTTAGTGAGTAACCTTTTGCACAAACCTCTAAAGTTGTGGTTGCGAGAACTACTTATTCACAAATCAGAGAAGCACAATACTTTTTACCACAGTGCTATCCTTTCGGCCTAGTTTATGTGATCTATGAAGTGCATGTTTGGTTTATGTGATTGTTTATGTGCTTATAAAGCATATAAACGAACTTTATGTGCTTTATGTGATCTGACTAACTGTGGGTTTGATTTCTTTTCACTAGTCCTCACTTTTCCATGCTTTTAAAATTAGTTACGGCAGATGATTTCGCTGTGCAGTGCCAGGCTGCAGTACGACTAAGTCATAATTAATATGGCATTTTATGTTGAGTACTCATTCTTACTATTAAAATGCATTTCAACTTTTAAAACAGTGTATTTTGATATTAAGAATGAGTCTCAATATGAATTGTACAACTATAAAAGTTAGAATTTATTACATTATCTTTGGATTTTCATGTTTAAACAGATGTTTTGAAATTCTAGTCTCGCACATGCCATTAAACTCAAGCATAACTTACTGTAAACTAAAAACTGCATTACTCCCAGTGTCATGGATTCGAATCCCGTCCGGAACGGGGGGAGGGGGGAGGAATGGCCCTTTACAAGGACTTTTCACCTGAAGGCGTGTTAACCGGTCTCATACGAAGGTGACAGGTTTGTCCTCCTGGAAACGTTTTATAAAAACGTCCTATGACAAGGAAGTATGAAACAAACTTCTTCTCTGAGCACCTAAATTAATTTGTTAATTTGTCATATAGTCAAATTAATTTAGGTGCTCAGAGTACCAAAAAAGTAATTGGAAACTAAGTAATACAACCATTTAATAGCCCCTATCCCTTTTCCTATGTTTCAAGTTTAAGAAACGTAAGATGGTGTTAGTTTTTTAATTAATCACAAAGAAATTACGTGATAAGTAGCTACTATTTAATAGGCTGAAACGCTGCACTTCCTGTTTTTTTTTCCCTGCTTTTTTATGTACTTCCTCAATTTTCTACTCTATCATATCTCCGAAAGGTAAACTCTAAGTGCTGTCCTCAGGAAATGATTGTCCACCTAAACATTTTTTACCCCTTCATTAAGTTTTTTTTTTAACCTTTTGTGTCTTAGGTTTTGGTTACTCCATTTATCGCAAGTTCGAAACTAATTTGCAGACACTAACTCTTAACTTCAATTAATTTTTATTTTATTTTATTTTTATTTATTTTTTTTGTCACTTATTTGTTTCAGGTGTGTTGTTGTTGTTCTTTTATTTTCGTAAACAGTACATGAAAAAGCTGCCGACGTAATCCCGCTTGGAAAAAGAATACAAAGCCAGTTAAAAAGTATCACAATTAAAGTTAATTTTATCTTTCGTTTTATCTGTTTTTTTTTTTTTTTTTTTTGTCAACTTTCGTTTCGTTTGTTATTCCAATTTTGTTTAAACTTATTCCAAAATTAGCTTTACTGGAAAGTTTTCCTTAAAAAATAAATTAAATTAAAATTAAAAACGTACGCCAAGCAATAAGGAAATACACTTCACATAATTCACACATATTTTTGTTTTGTTATTAAGTTATAATCACGAGTGTTCTGTGTTGTAACTCTTTCAGCACATCCCAATATATAATTAGGACACTCTTAAATAACAGCATTTTTTTTCTGCTTAAGATTAGTAATTTTTTTTTTTTTACTTACCTGAATAACAGAGTGTGTCTCTTAATTGCTATGGGAATATGAAAATATCGCATTAATATTTGTTTATTCTTTACATAATGTAATTAATTACTTTAATGAGATCATTACTAAAAATTCTCAGTGTAATTAGTGAGTAACCATTGTATAATAAGTGATATTCGATATAAATAAAATAATACATTTCTAGCAACTACTGTATCAATTTTTTACTTTTATTTTTTAGTGTTTATTTATTTATTATTTATTTTGCAATTACAACAAAAATGATGTAACAAGTGAATTGTTACATCATTTTTGTTCATCCATGCGCATACAAAACTCAGAAACAGGCTGAGTTTATATATGTGCATTTAAAATTAAATTTACTCGTAAATAAATAAAACGAAACAGAATTCTATCACAAAATAAAGTATAAACGTGTATACTTACAGGATTTTTCATTATGTTCATGCAATTCTATGTAAAGGAGAGAGAGAATTTATATTGCAAAGTGAGTATTACAAATAACACTAAAAAAAATTAATATAAGAAACAGAAAATAGTAAGCAGTTGTAAAGCGATAATTTCTACTTAGAAAGTAAATAAAATACTAATCATCTATTATTACATACTATAAATTGTAATTATTAACGATATGAATTGATGTGAATTATTATTCTTAATAGCTGTTGTATGTATGATAACTCAGAATAAATCCAGGTTAGCCTATGGGAAAATCAACCATAAAATAAGATTACGCATTAACTAACTTAAAATCCATGAGACAAAACAGCACCACAGAAACAGTAATTAACACTCTGCCATATTCACATCGTTTAACATGTTATTTCAAGTAGCGAATAAGACGTTCTTTAAAAATAGGCCTAACTTTTAAGTTTTGTTATATGCTCTACAGCAGGGCTGTCCAACCTTTGGTAATCCGAGGGCCGCATTAAAAAAAAAAAAAAAAAAGATTTAACCGAGGGCTGCATCATAATGTGTATCTAGTAATTTGGTAGCAACGACACACCTCGATAGCTGAACAAACGAACAACACTCATCACGCGCTCACGTTCCCCGTGAGCGGCCAAAGCATGCGCCTTTGAACGAAATAGTAAAAGAATGCTTCTATGACACATCTAATATTTGAAAAACACGTGGGGTATATAGTGATGTAAACACACCATATAAACTTAACAACATCGCGATTATCGATTAGTGATGGAATTAAAATATCTATTACGCACTCGATTCAAATTGTTATTTTATTTTTTTCGCTTGTGAAAATCAAAACCCACAGGAAGGCCGCACAAAATCGCACCGCGGGCCGCATGAGACCCGCGGGTAGCTTTGGACAGCCCTGCTCTACAGTGTAACATGTTTATGCTAACGCAAAATGAAGAGCATTAAATATGTAAATCATAATCGAGTTGACCTTGTATGTAGATGGCCTGTGTAGCTTAGTGGAAATGGTGTTCCCATTCATAGCGCTAGACTGCTCGAAAAAAAAAAAAAAAACAAACTTAAATTCTAACCTACTACACGAAAATTATTTGGCCTTTTTCTACCCGCTCCCGAGTTAGGCGATCTTTGGCACGGACAAGTGGGATTTTTTCTACCGAAACTAGGCTGTTTTTTTTTTATTTTTTGTCTCGTAAGCTCAAGAAAATCGATCGTAGAACCCACACTATTTTAAACAATAACGTATTGTTTTAGGGTTAGATGGCGACACTTATTTGCCATCTCTTTACTGGATGTCGCTTAAAATTGGCGATAGCCATAGCCCAGCTATCTCTAAAGTGATAGGTACCGGTGGAGATTGAACTTCCCACGGAGTCTCCAAAAAGATAGATAGGGCTAAAATTGGCGACTGCTTTAGAAAATTATTGAAAATGATAGAAATGAAGATTCCTAAAACACACACACAAAAAAAAACTAAAATATTCTGCCTCTTTGGTTCAGAAATTTCCACTTCAATTTAACCATCGCTTTACTGCAGTTAGCTTCTGAATACGATGGCCGGCTAACGCTGAGGGACTCTATCACAAGTTTTTTTCATAAAAAAAAAAAAAAAAAAAAAAATCAGCTAACGCCTTTTTATTCCCGTATACGGGAGTAGGCGAGGCCATTTAGCCCTATCTAACTTTTGGAGACTGAGTGGGCAGTTCAATCTCCACTGGTACCAATCGGAGATAGATGGCCCAAGGCTATCACTAATTAAGCGGTACACAGTGAAGAGAGACGGCTCAAATGTGCCGCCCTCTCGTGGTCCCTAACCTTAACACGATATATTTAATGTCTGAAAATAATGTGGGTTCTACGGTCGATTTTCTTGAGTTTACGGGACGAAAAACCCGAGTTTCCGGGAGGAAAAACCCGCTTGCCCGTGCCAGAGATCGACTAACTCGGGAACCGGTCGAAAAAAGGCTTAGAAAAATTTCCTCTAGTCGGCGACTAGATTTGGACCACCAAATCCTTTCTTCATGCGGTCAAGCGCTGTAGAGTGCAAACGCCACTTCTACTGAGCTACACAGGCTCTTTTTTCATTTACAGGCAGTTTTTTTCATTCTGTGTTTAATTAACAAATAACACGATATCCTGAAATGTATTTGAGACAATGATGTGATTTAGGTATCTTCCAAGAAAGAACAGAAAGATATGTCTAAATCCAGTTTTACGAGATTGTTCGTTTTCAGGAATATCGACAATTCATAAATGGCATCCCACATTTGAAGGACCGATTGGAATAAATAATTAAACTAATTAAAAAAATGATCAGATATAATAAATATAATTGAAGGACAGGGACAGATGTTTACAACACTCTTGACAACTGTTCTGCCAAATTGTGAGATCGCTAAATTTTAAGGTCCAGTGTTTGAAGATAATAGCACAGCTCTGGTTTTCATAGCATGTAAATAGAATGATTGCCCAAACAAGAGCTTCAGTGTAAATAGTCCCCCAAAAAAGTGGGAGGAGTAAACAAATTGTTTATTGAGGAGATTTGCCGATCGTTTCTGAGGTTGGAAGAAGCCATAATGGACCTAAATCATTGAAGATCATGATGATGATGATGATGATTTTAATAGTAGAGCTGCTACTCTTTAACGTTACTTAATTTTTGAAGTATGAAGTATACTAGAGAAAAATAAAAGAAGCAAATATAAAAGTGTACTGCACGGATACAGACACTAGGACTCACTAGCCATCTTAGAAAAGTACAGTAATTTAAAACAGTGTAGGAAAAAATACTCTTATATAATACATGTCATTTTAAATATGCCGTTAATTATGGAATGCTTGAAAATACTACTGAAAACAAGATGTATGCTATCCTTACAATAGAATAGATTCTGCTGAAAGAGAATGAAAAAAGAGTACTGGGTTTTTAAATGAAATATTACAGAAGATCACTGAAGATATCATATTTAGACTATCAAGTTTAAACATTTATCTAATAATTACAACCTTTAGATCTTCATGAAACAGATGGACAAATTTATTTCTTGTTTTGGTCACTTGGCTACACACGACTGCCGTCATACGTCTCGGGACTTCTTGTATGTGTGGGGCTGATTTAAAAATTTAACAAATGATGGAAGTGTGAGGAAAAAGGACCGTGATATAGTGGCAAATAGAGAAAATGTAATTACGAGAATAAAAGGAAGACACATGAACCAGATAGTACATATCGTGATCCAGTGTCTGCAGCACCTTTGTCAAGGGAACTCCGGGACAAGTTTGGAGCAAGCATTAGAATTATAAGGAAGAGACCTAGTGGAACACAGTAATGGACAAATTCCACAGCAAGACCTTTTCAATATTGGTGAAGATAAAATCCAGTGGTAAATTTTTATGATACCTGTATTTTCAGAATTGACTCAGTGGTTCTAAGGAACTAAAAGCATATGAAGAAGAAGAAAATTTAGATTAAAAGTATATCAGTGTATTTGTAATCTTCAGTAGCAGTTAATTTTTTTCCAAGGCTCAGTACCATTTACAAGAAACGATTCACACAAATCAAATGTGGTCACAAAGTGAAAACGTACTTGCACTCTGTAGAGTTACTCTTTGTACACTTTGAACTCTATGCACTTACACTGTGCAGAAAGCGGGACATTCGCAGCATGTACGTATGTGTAGTGGTCAATGTAATGGAATTGTAATGTAAGATATGAACTTTTCGATAGACGGTATTATGTTGCTTATCGTTTGTGTATATCGAAAGCAGATTCTTTGGGTCGAGTCATGCATCATTATGTCTAGATCTAAGAAAAATGGCGGGAACCGTCCCCTAATGCAATGCATCTTATCCAAAAAATTAAATTTGAGAAGGTGTCGTGATTTGAGGACCGATGCTCGAAATTTAGACTTGGTGGTGTTATTTCTGAAACGCATCAATTTTCTGCCATATGCTGATATTTGGACAAGTGAACAATTATATAGAATGGTGATCTTTCGCCTAATGTTATAATACTCCATAATGTTAGACTTGGAGGAATATGAAGTGCTTTCAAGACGGACGATTGACCTGGCAGTCTCAGAGTCGTAATCCGAATATCACAAAGTTCTTATGGGATTAGGTGAAACTCCGGAATAACGGAAAACTAGAAAGCTTCACTTCAACTGTTGCAATGGGAATTTTGTTCTTTACAAATAGTAGAGGATGCAAGCCTTCTATTATTATCGTTAACTGATGAATACACCGTTGATTATCATTGACGTGAAAGCCAAAAGTGGGCTTGTAGACTATTAATTTCCTTATTCACGTTATTATCGATATTAGTAATTAGATGATAATGTAATTAAAATCACATTTTAATTGATATCAGTAGAAAGGTGAAACTAGTAATTTCATCTTTCGTGAAATTTATAGATGATGCAGGATTACAATATTCTGTGTTGCATTTTATTATTATATTTTACTATTTGTTTTAACGAGATAACTATAATAAGATATCTGCTTACCTTGTGCACTTCTTCCAAATTCATCGTTTTCTGAAATAATAAAGATAACCGTAAGATACTTTTTTTGTTTATCATAATTTTAATATCACATCAAACATCACACACTCAAGGTATAATAGAGGAAAAATAGCAAAAGCATAAAGAATGCATAAACATTTCAAAAGCGTTTTTACTTCAAGTTTTCACGTTTTATATTTTATTAATTTATTCTTAAACATTTAAAATATTTCACGACACTCAATTAATAAAGAATTTTACAGACTGAAGTGTACTTATTTTCATAATTTTATAATTACTAAACACTAGTTATTGAAATGCTACGTCAGTTTATATACAGTCACAATAATCGTTCAAAGAAATATCTTAATACACTAAGAAGGAAGCACCACTTTCAAATTATTAGCTTCTACTACTTCTCCTACTAAAGCACTAGAACGGTGTTTGGAAATATGAGAAGAGATTTAAAGTTCAAATAGAGAGAACATAATGTACGGACGAAATGCTATACATGAACAAAGGCAATCGCCCAGTAGCATCCATATGAAGGAAGATGAATGTCTGGATGGCCAGAGAGAAGATGAAAGGATGAACTCGTGGAGATGGCTGGAGAGTTTTGGCATCGGGAAGTGTTCAGCAGAAAAAGATGGAGACAATCTGGGGAGCCCTATAACTAAAATTATTCTTACAAAGGGGCTTAGAAGAAGAAGAAGAAGAGGAGACTAATGCATGCAATTTAAGGAAACCTAGCATGAATATTAAAATATCATTCATGAATAAATATGATGACAAAAATATATGGTACAACGTCGTTAAAAAAGTTTATCTAAAGTGACGAAACCAAACCAGATATTTCTCTTTTTCTTATTGTGAAATGGAGCATCAAAGGAACGATATATGTGTGTATCAAGATCTGCTGCAAACTTAGTCAGACGTACACGATATGGAACAAAGTAAATATCCTATTACAATAGCATACAGCATTGCCTTGTTCGAAGAAATGAAACAAGTCTGGCCCCATGTCAGCAACGCCAATTGCTTTCTTTGATGATCAGTGGATATCAAGGACATCAAGAATCTCCATCAAAGACACGTCACGCATCAGAATGTTTGCAGAAGCATTTGCCCGCAACTTCTAGATGAAGTTTATTAGAAACCTTAGAACATTTGCATTCAGCATAAGCAATATGACATACATCTTTATCATTACCAAGTGTCCTTTAGGAACCACAAGAAAGCACAGCATTCCTGTGATACCTAAAGTTATTCAGCAGATTGACCTTCTTCTTCTTCTTCTTCTACCCGAGGATAAAAATCACGTGGAAGGAAAAACAATAATTATTGCGGATGTAAATACGACACGGTAACCATAGAATTTTCCCAATAAGCTATGACAGTTGAATTAATGATGATAATGAAAGGAGATAACTTAAACTGACTCGTGTTTTAATTTTCCTACAAAAATTCATGTCTGAATATCTTTAATCGGTACTGCTCGACAAAATTCACAGAACAAAATGTTTTTCAAGAATGTTTTATTTTTAGCTATATCTCGGAAGGCGAATATTTGAAATAATAAGCATTCTAGCATACAAATTCGGAGCATCTAAGTGAAATTGAGCTACCACTCAACAAGTCTACACACACAATACCAATTACTCATATCTATAAAAACACATTTATGACCCCATCACTTCATTCACGTTTCTTGGCGCATTAGCCACATTAGCCACATTAGCGCATTAGCCACAACTATGGTATTTTCAGATCAGCTTTTCTCAAAGTATGACCGCGGCCCACTAGGAGTCCGGGTAATTTTCCTGGTGCACCACGAGAGAATTTTATTAGTAAATAAATATATTTTTTCTTAATTTGTAAATATTTAGATACAGTCTGGAATACGATATATTAAACTCCTATTAATTAAAACAGTTCTTACATAACTGATTTAATTTCGATATAACAATAGGCATAATATTTTTGGCATGCTGTATATCTACGCTGCCGTGTCGCCACCGTTCGGAGTAAGCATGGTCTGCTTAGCTACAAGCGTAAATATATTTAATTTATTAATATATCCCGTATTTTTTATACGAACTTAATTCCTTGATTGCTTGAACCTGAATAAGCAATTAAATACTTTAAAAGTGTTGCACTTTTTGAAATAATTTGCAATATCTCATTCACCTAATTTTCCTTTGACTTAAATTTCTGTTAAAAAATATTAAGGTTGTGTATGTTATGAAAATTAATCAGCAATTTTACACTTAGCACGAGCATGAAGGCTATCTCCAGTGATGAAATATGACTTATCGATAAAAGTGGAATATCGGGTCTAGCGAGCAGCGGCTACAAAACTTTGAGAAAAACTAGTTTAGATAATTTTTTTTCCCCTTTTTTTTGAGATATCGGGCTGATGGACGACTTGAAGTCTGGAAGGTACAGGCGAAAGTGGAAAGTTGATGTGTCACGAAGTGTCGTCACGGCACTATGGACACAGTTTCAGGAGAGAGAAAAACCATTGTAACATGGATTTGCCTAGCTCTCCCGAGGATCGTCAGCCAGAATAGTCCACTATCCGGCTTTAACAACAAGATGGAACAGGCGAAAATTTCCAGCAAGAATGAGTTAAGAAAGCTCGAGTCAAATGGACTCTAAGCAAGGTAGCCAGTAATTTGTATCCCATTAACTACAAATTATTGTAGAGATTCGAGAGAGCTCTCGAAACTGGTGCTAAGAACGTGTAACTTGGAGCTCTGATAAATAGGGTACAATTCTGTTCTCTGATGAGTCCCTCTATAGCCTACAAACGGATTCTTGTAGAAAATGGCACGGTTGAGTCACTGTTCTCGTGTGAGACAGAATAATGATCAATGGCCCGCACCCTTCCATGTTTTTGATATGGATACCGCAACTGATGCATAGGTAGCAAGAACAGATCCTTGAACCTTGTATGCAAATTTGTAGGGGTAGGTTGGCCCAGATTTTCTTTTAAGCATGACAGTGTTACTGCCCATAGAGCTCAAGTGGTGGAGTATCTTGAAACTTGCTATCCAACCACTGCGGTGGCCAGCATGATCATCTTCTTACAACTACCGCCTCGGTCACTTAGTGACCACAACTATCATATCTGTTTAGCTGTTAGAGGCGGATCATTTATTGTACTGAAGTTATATGACTATATTTTCGAGCATATTGTGTATTTCTGTGTTATGATATTTTTTATAATTCTTAGTCTTCCCTGTGTAATCTCCCTTATACCTGTATGATGTTTCTCCAAATTTCATTGTTAGTCTATTGCACACCACCATACGAAATTTCGTCCTGATTCATCGCAAACTGCACCTGTTACAACCACAATTACTAAATGTTCTGTTAATTTGTCGAGGATTGTATTTTGTAAGGGTAGTTTATCATCATCACTCATGACTAATTTGATTTATGAATTAAAAAAACTCACGTAAAAACGGTTATGAGAATGTATTGTTTGATGTGGCTATTGCTAGACAGAACAAAAGAAGAGAATGGAACCGTTATTCTTCGTAATAAAAATAAAGACATTTAATAACAATGAAACTTACCAAGTATTTCTTGAAAAAAAATGTGAACTGCAAAAGATAAAAAAAAATAAGAAATGAAAAACATCTATAAAACTTGATATGGTTTATAAGATTGAAAGAAGAGATTTTAGGATATATATAAAGTCATTAAATATTGTATACAACTATTACACCTAAGAAAAGTAAATTTGAAGTATTTAAAAGCGATCTATTTATGGAACCTACATCAAATAAATTAATTTTCCATACCTTTTAATTTTCCAAACGCAGTGGTTCTCCAAGGAGTTCTGATGATAGCCCGATCGCTAATAGTATACAGACGAAAATGCATGACAGCCAACCACCGCCACCTTAATATTAATACTTAATACTATTTTGTTCTTAATACTAATTTGTATTATTGTGTGAAATAGGGTGTTTATAATTCATTATTCTGAGTTTCAGGATCAAAAACCAGAGTTTCTTACTGTAATTTCTTAATGTAAGCATCTTAAACTTATTTTCGCCAACATTCGTCTTAAGAATTTCGATTTTTCTTATTTGTTATCACATTATAATTTTAATTAGTTTAATTTCAGTTTTGTGATTTTTAATATTACGATTAATATTAAAACTTTGATATTTTTAATATTGAAATTTAACATATAACTTTTACGCACTTTAATATTAATATATTAACCATTAAGTTTTTTTGAAAGTTAATTAAATCTGTGATAAGTATACAGATTGCATGCATACATCTAGCTTTAGGAAACAGTCTGTAAATTATTAATAAGGCAAATTTTAAAAAGTTTTATCTCAATTTCCATATCCCTCCCTATGTCTTTTAGTTAAATTTTAAAAAAAAAGTTACATTCCAAGTGACAAGTGCATGAGTACCAGTTGATCAATTATTTAACCAGATTGTTCAGTTAATAATTTTCTATTCTGATTAAGTTTGTAGAGTATACATACATACATACATCTTCAAGGCCCACCTTTCCTAATTGGGTTGTGGGGGCAACAGCTGCAAGAGGAACTTCCAATGGTCACGATCCTCTGTTACCAAGCTCAGGTGTTCTGGTGAGATTCCCAAACGTGTCCATCCAAGGTTTTGGATATAATCCATCCAGCGAGTCCTTGGCCTTCCACGTGGCCTCCCACCCTCTGGCTTGGCAAAGAGGGCCTGCCTCTCTTGTGGCATTCTGACCAGGTGCCCGTACCAACGTAACTGTGATCTCTCAACACGGAGAAGCAGCAGTCGAGTATTGAGGGTTTCCCGAATTGCAGAGCTTCTGACACTGTCGAGTCTTGTCAGCCCCGCAGCCCCTCGAAGGAACCTCTTTCAGCCGCTTGGATTCGTGTCCGCATTCTTTCGGTCATTATCCAACTCTCATGACCATAGGTGAGGATGGAGACATAGACTGTATTGAAGACAGCCAGCTTTGCCTTCTGGCTTAACTCCCGCATCAACACTACCGAACGGCCAAGCTCCCGCAATATTGAGCTTGTTAAGCCAATTCGAGTATCTAGCTGTACGTCCCATTTTCCATCATTCGTGAATATGGACCCAAGTTATTTAAACTTCTCCACCTGCCTCATTGGGACTCCACTTACATGTAGAGTGCACTGGGATGGTTGTTTTGAGACCACAAATGTTTCAGTTTTGGCCACACTGATCTTCATTCCAGCGTCTGCACAAACAGCTACAAACCTATCCAGAGTCTGCTGGAGGTCATCTGTGGAAGAGCTAAGCAGAACTAGATCATCTGCAAAAAGCAGACGTCCAATGCTACATCTTCCAATTCTGACACACACTCACTGCCTCGGCTGTGCCTATCAATCCAGTCCATAAAGAGTATTTGTAGAGTATATTAAAGTATATATGTAGAGTATATTAAGCTTTGTAGAGTATACATTTGTATACTGTACAAAGCTCAGTACCATCGGCAGGGTGTAGCATAGAAGCAGCCTGCCTCACGGCGCGACTTAATGTGGGCGCTGTCACTTTGCTAACAATTTATGTTAGCGTAGCAAGTGCGGAAAAAAGTATTTCCAAGCTTAAACGGATTAAAAACCATTTCCGAACAGCAATAACCCAAGAAAGATTGGTTGGTTTAGCAACTATATCGATGAAGGCCGACATAGCTTATAATTTAAATTTAGAAGAGCTTATAAACAGTTTTATTGTGCGATATCCCCGGAAAGCAAACATTTAATTAATATTATTACGTAATCGTTTTACATTAATGTTTCTCTTGTAATAAAAACAAAATATAAATGGGAGATTTTCTTATATTTTTGTTTTATAATTCATCAGGGGCAATATTTAATTGTTTGCATCAGGGCGCGATCCAATCTGGCGACGACTCTGACAAAGCTACTTTCTTTGGAAAACTTAGCATAAGAATTATGAATACAATAGGAGAATGATCCACTGCCAGGGAAACTTTCTCATTTACTTTGAAATTTTCAAAATGGAAAAAAAAATAAATAAATAAAAAAAAAATAATAATAATAATTGGAAAATCCAGTTGAACTCTACGATAAAATGCTGTTATATTAAACTTCACAAATGAATGCAGTATTTGTCTCAAATCTTTGTAACGCATGTATTATTTATGCTATTTACAAATTGTCGTTATCATATGAAATAATTCTGCCGAAAGTTTGGCAACTGAAAACGCATGAAAACATTTAACAAATCTTACCATCGTTCGTCGAATTGCCAGGTTGAATAACTAGTTATTCAGTAATTGAAAGAACTTAAGCTACTGAGAGAGGCAATAAAGGGTGGTATTGTATGCATTAATGTTCATTAATTGTTTCTGTAAATACATAAATATATAATAGAAATGTATGAAAGTAATATTCACTTTGGTTTCATTTATCTGCAATAGGAAAGTTTTGTCTAAATTAATTCAATTTTGATATTTTAAGTCATTCCTCTTTTATCCACCAGGTGGAAAGTTGTCCAATATTTGGAAGAAGGGAACTGCTGCATGAATGAAGTTTTAGACGTGTTTTCATTAATAATTAGCTATCCAGTATTCTTAACAGCATTTTTTTTTTCAAAAATAAGATCTTTCGTTCTCGGCCTTCAGCTCCTGCCTGTGGATTAGAATTTCTTCAAGTAAGGCATGTGTATGTATACAGATTGTTTTTATACGATATTTGTGCATTAATTGATGAAACATTTCGTTTGGCAAAATTGCGAGTAATGATTATTCATAGGTGGCGTATTAGTAATATCGTATGTTTTTCAGTTATAGTGTTTATATTATTGGTTTGTTGAGAAGTTGATTTATATTATTAGTTTATGTGTGATCAGAAGTTCTTAGTATAATTGAAGTCATTAATATGGTTAGTAAAGTCAGTACTCTGTGATTCTTTCATTTATTGAGTTTCGTACATGTGCCGAGCTAGGCCTCATTTATATGTACGTGACGATTAGCATTGTATTACCAGTAAAGTATCATCTGTTACTAGCAAGTTAGTTGTATTTTACAATGGTTAACTTAAAAGAAAACTGTCATTAAATTATATAGATGGAAGCTCAGCAAATCTGCTTAAAAAAGAAATAATCACATATCAATATAATGAATGAATTTTAATGAATTACTTTCTAGTGAAATGTTTGTAGATGTCATTAACCACGCTACCGGCTAAGACGTCTATAGACGTCAAGGTTATCATGGATGCGAAGTGCATATTAAAATTTTAATACCATTGATATTACATTGAAATATATGATGAATACGAAGCGTATGAGGATGCGTATTTGATCCATAATGGCTGGTAGGGTTGTTAAAGGCACAAAAATAGTGCTGTCTGTGTGGAGTTCTTTCTTTTATAGCATATTTCTTGAAAACTCCTGTAAACATCCAATTGTTATTCTCAAGGATATAAAATACACAAATTTAAAAATTATAATAAAGTTTATATACAAGGGTGAAGGGAGCGAAGGTCTGAATGTGCAGATTTTTACAAAGGGTGCACATTGGGATACTTTCAGTATTAATCTTCAGGAGAAGTGTGAACATGGCTCGAGCAACCAAGCCTTGTGACTGGGGTACGGTACAAAAAACAATAAAATAAAATAAAATACTACTGAATTGCCACTGCTAAGTAAAAGGAAAAGAGGAAGACTTTGGAGTATATTTCTTAGCAGTTCTAACAGTAAAGACATCAAGAATGAATGAACTAGGCACACCTGAGGATACTAACTGTCTGGTAAAGTCATTCAAAAGTGACAGAAAATCACAGCCAGGGCTGGCTCTAGGCTTAGGCACAAGAGGCACCGGCCTAGGGACGCAATGGCTTTGGGGCGTCAACTTCGTAAAAAAAGTAATAGTATTAGTCGAAGTAATAGTAATAGTCGAAGTGTTGGTGGTACGAGCAGTACACCCCCCTCCCAAATGCTCTATACGCACGTTTTTGGCAATAATTATTAACCGCTTTTAACAATTAAGAATTTTATGATGCCTGTCTTGTCTTACAATGAGTTGATAAAACTGGCCTAGGGGCGCCACATACCCTCGAGCCGGCACTGAACACAGCTGTCAGGGACGAACTGATTTTTAATTTCTAAGTTGCTGTTTCTCATTTAAGTATATTCTCTAGTCCAGCTTAGAACTTACTTCCATCTGTGCAGAGTTCAGTGTTGGTAGACGGATCGCAACAAAAGTGAAGACACAGTAATAGGAATGGAGGAACCACAGGCAGTGATCACATATGTTGACACTCTGCACCAAGATCCTATGTTATTTTCAGTTACATATAAGACGCTTGTCTTAATACTGTTAATTTAGTCGAACCTCAACCGCATCACATGGAATCAGGTCCATGTGGGAATAGTTAAATGTTAGTTTCTTTTTTCAGTATTACCTGAATTATCTACTTCTTGTCAGGTTGATTAAGGGTGATACAAGTTATTGAACCTGATGTCTCACTCTTATTAGAAGGAAAGCTACAATTTCGCCCTTTGCCAGTCCACATCAAAGTAGTAGTAGTGGTTCCATGGTGGATGGTGATGTTTTGGAATACATCCGGAGTGCCCACTACTGTTGCGCCAGCCAATCATAACATGATCAGGAGCCTCAATTACGTGGCCAGAATTCCTTCAGGAGACGATATACGAGTCAGTTCATTATTCTTAGAGATCCTTATCACAATATCATTGTGAGGTCTGACTGCAGATGCTGCACCAAATCTAACCAGAAACATCGTATGAAAGGAAAGGTAGTCAGTGTGCTGCCTGGGTATGATAGTGAAGAATTGAGGCTGCCAGCAAAGATGATGAATGCTATGTGAGGAGAAAGAAGTGCATTTTTTGAATGCGTGTGATGAATTTGGGAAACTGTAAGAAGATAGGTTTGCATTTAAATGATTTTGGTGTGAGTCGGATGGAGTTGGAAGGATATGTGAATGGAGAAATAAGTATCATGAGTAAAATAAACGAGAGGGTGGACACAACACAAACAGGGAAACGTTGGGAGTCAGAGTGGATGAGGAGACACTTGATGAAACATGCGGGTGCTGGATTCAGAAGTGAATGAGAGGGGCAAAAAGGATTGAAATGACCTGGAACGGGAGAGGAAAGTTGTAGAATTAGTGTTGACATGTTCATTGCCAAACACGCGATATCGCGCGATGCGAGTTCTCACCAAACGGCCGATCACGCGTTATCGCGTAGACGTCGTTAACTAAATAAAAAAATAAAAAAAAGTTGGCCACCACACGAAATTACAATTTTCAGCTTGGCAATGAACGATATCACGCGATGCGAGTTCTCACCAAACGGCCGATCACGCGTTATCGCGTGGACGTCGCTAACTAAATTAAAAAATAAAAAAAATTTAGCCACCACACGAAATTCCAATTTTCAGCTTGGCAATGAAAGTGTTAATACAGAGGGGCTGGGGAAGGTAACTGAGGAGTAACATCTGAGAAGTTATGTCCATAGGCCTTTATTATTATTAATAAAGTTTATTATTATTATTATTATTATTATTATTAATCATAGTAATAGCGCCTCCGAAAAGAAATTGAAGAATATTATTAGTGGACGGTAGATGGCGTTGTGTGTGTAAATGATAGATAGCGGCGTAGTATGTAAATAGTAGATTAAATAGTTTAAATGCGAGTTATATGGAGTTATATGTTCCATCCAGCGTCCTCTGCCAATGAATCATTGGAAATGTCGTATAATAATAATAATAATGCAAATCGAAATTTAGTTAATAGCATACACCTTCAAGTGTTGTTAAAATGCCCTACAGAGAACTAGTGACAGGAAGACATTTCGTCTTTTTTTTTTTTTTTTAATCGAGGAACTTACATTTCTATCCCCCTTCCCTCACATCTTCATACTGTTTAAAGGTATTTTCGCTGGTTCCTAACAAAAGAATAATTTCTTTGATTACACATAATTTTAAGTGGTCAAAATGGAAACGAACTAATTCTCACTTTTGTATTTGTAATGAAAGCACTTAGTAATGATCGTTTATTCATATTTAAATATTTTCCTTTATTATTATTTTGTTAAAACCAATACATGTTTGCTATGTGACATTATTATATATTTAAACATGTAGCAATTACGAGCCTATTTTTCTGGTCGAAAAATTTGAATGTTTTATTTACTTCTTTTTTTTTTTCCCCCAGCATTTCTTAAGATCAGCTAATAACCATGCAGTTTACTGAAATTAGAAAACATAATGCTTGTGCAACATTCCGATTCCATCCAACTATTTATTGGCCTTTCTATCTTCTTCTTCTTTATACATGATTCATTTTATGAACCTATAAACCAGTTTACGCATGTTACACTGATCACGTGATAAGGCTTTATAGGAATCTGAGTTCTCAGCCACACTTCCAAAGGATATTGTTAGGGTTCGGGGAGCGAGTAATTGGTAGAGGTCTCTCATTTCCTCAATGCCAAATATTTTGAGTAGTCCATTCGGTGCAATCTAAACATTCTCTACGTTCAGTTTGCCCGTAGCGAAGAAAAAAAAATAAAAAACTCTAGTCTGCTATCGCCTTACTGATTGTTAACTGTAGACTTAACATGCGTTCTTTCCTTCGTTTCATATGCTAATTTCAAGAGAAAAATCTGTCCACAAGGAGGTTATTTTGAATACTGAGCTAAAATGTAAAATAAAGAAATACACGATATGCCTTTTGGTGATTTGCTAGTCGGATCTGGATAAACAGGAATAAACTTTAATTCAACATCCGAAACGGAAGAACAGAATGAAGAATAGCTAGCGTCTTTCCTAATCGGTTTAAAAGATGAGAAAGGGGGGTGGGGTTGTACTGGTGGTGAATTCTAATAAATGCAAGAGAGAAGAGCTTAGGATAACGCTCTTCACAACAATAATAATAATAACTGGGTGAGGCACCCGCATTTGCCAACCTCATAACTTTGTTTATCTTGTCCCTGCCCTATTTTTTTTTTTTTTTTTTTTTGGAAATCTACGATTAACAACTTTCCATCACCACAATATCCGATGTCTTTTAATAAGTGTGTTCTGTTTTATCTTGTCGCAAAATAAAAAAAAAAGTTTTTTTTTTTATTTTGCTTTAGTTGAAAACTAAAGAAAAATTTAGTTTTCAACTAAAGTTTCTTTATATTCCCCAAATAATTCGAACAGTGTCTTTTACTGATGACTTTTTAAAGCAAATTGCGAATAGCTAGCATAGGAGAATATCAGTTACAAATTGTTTTCTTATAGAAAATACTCATTTTTTTGAAGGCATAAAAAATAAAATATAGATATACTTACTTTCTTCTGAACTTTGAATGATTCGCATGAATCAATAATAAAGCTGTCATCAATCGTATAGTGAGAGCCAGTACTCACTTCCATGCAGTTTTTAATAACAGCATAAAACTGAAAGAGGGGGAAAATTTTACATTTAATTTGTATGAATAGTCGAAGTCTATTCTTCACAAAGGTCATTGCGGAAACTTTAAATGCTATTTACTAAAATAAAGAACCAAAACGCTTCAGTTCGGCGATGCAAAATTATATAAGTAAAGTGGATATTAGATCCAGCATTATTTCAAAGCTGAATGTAGAAATTATGAAAGTTTCGTAAAGTAAGTTGACTAGAGAGCTTACGAGAATACACTCCCCGGCATTCACTAGTTGCCTCAGCGCGGACTACTTAGAAGACATAGGCGCCGTCCAAACGTCTATACATTCGTCTCACCTTTTATTAGTCTATTTTGATAAGGCATGTGCGCCTATGTCTTCTAAGAAGTCCGCGCTAAGGCTGCTCGAGAATACACTCCCCGTCATGCCGGGGAGTGTATTCTCGTAAACTCACTTTACAAAACTTGCATAGTTTCTACATTCGGCTTTGAAATAATGCTTGATCTAATATCCGCTTTACTTATATAATTTTCAATGCTATATTCATATAATTGTCTTATCTTTTAGTGTTTATATATTGAGCAAGCGTTTAATTGTCGATTCGTCCTGATTTTGGTTTAAATTACACTATTTTTAGTGGAAAACGATCAAGACTATTCCAAAATGTTAAGATAAATGATGTATATTGAATATGCCAAACACGATCCTAGTTCAGTTGTGATAACATATGGTGACACTATACCGGAATGCAATTTCGAAATAGTTTTATTTATTTATTTACGAATATCTCGAATCACTTCAATACTAGAGAATTTTTATGTACTCGCAGCAAATCTGTTGATTTATCAGAACGCTGATGGTAAATAAGGTAGTTTATCCTTATTCCATAGTATGCTGTCTGTATATGCGCATGCCTTTTCGAGGGATTTTGTGTTTATGTGATTTTGACGTTAAAAACGTCTCTACCAGCGTAATTCAGAAATTTCGTCATGAAAAACGTTACGTTAAGGAAGCATGATGTTCAAGAGTATTACTCGCGTTTAATACCGTTGGGGGGGGGCGTTTTTAACCCCACTAGAACACAAAACGCTAGAACACATAACTTCTAAACATACCGCAGGACACGTTATGTTACCTGGTACAGAATTTATTCTTTTTTCTTTTTAATTTAAATGTTTTTTTGGGAGTAAAAAGTTCCTATTTTCACAAATAAAATTTTAAATCTATACTTCTTTTTTGTAGGCAGTGACGAAATCACCAAGTTATGAGGGACTGCATGTTATTTACATTCAAGAAAAAGGCGTATATTGTGTAATAATAGATTTCATAATTCATCTTGCCTATATGAAAAGGTGCATCGTTGCGTATAATGAGAAAAAAACAAACGTTTCTTTTGTTCACATTCTATGCAATAAAATGAAATGGTTATTTTAATAATTTTACTGAGTACTGTTAACGTTTCGATTACCTGTTTATTCGAAGAGTTGTTAGCACACTGCAAGTACTTTCGGAATTTTACTCCTAAAAGGAAAATAAAAATTTCATTCATTGTTATAAAAACTAAAGGATCAAGAAATTCAGATATGTTAGTTTGCATATTTTACTAACGTGTAAGAATTTATACTGAATATTCGGTAGATGTTATGAACAATTAGATGCATATAAGATTAAATTAGCAGGGATGTCCAACATCTTTTTCTTGTGTGCTGCTTTTTAAAGACATCTGAAAGCAAAACTACTGTACTTACCACTGTTACACAGCTTTTCGAAGAGTTTTGAAGCATACTACAAAACAAAGATGGAATATTATCATTTTCATCCTATTAAACTCATCTATTGTTAATAACTGATAAATATGCTATTGATAAATATATAAATAAAATAAATATGCAAACAGTTATATGTGATCTCATATAACCGTCTGACTATATGCATGGTTCTTTGTTAATAATAACCACAGAGGAAAATTCAGTTAAGTAACAGCAAGCAGATTAATGCTCGACTATTCATATATTATTAAACGCATTGCGAGCAAAACAGATCCTCCCACCACCTACACTGAGTATTATCGTTTAATAGTTTTTTTTTTTTTTTTTTTTTTTTTACTAAACGATAATCACAATTATCGGTAATATCACATCGCTGATGAGTATTTTTAATAGTTGGTCTCCGGCTGATGTTGTATGAACTCGGTACGCTCGCGTGTGTGTGTTTCTTTTATATATCTATTGCAATTCCTAAATATGACGTCATTCTTGCAACAGTGTTTTAGTTGAACTTTCTTGCAAGGTTTTATTCGAAAAACAAAACATAAACAGAATCTTCTGCTACAGTGGAAGGGTTCCAACTTTTTGGATTTGTGTTAGGGGTAGGATGTCGATTACAAAATGTACGTCGATCTAGTTAGTAAAAATTTAAGTAAAGATCAATTTTCAAGTATTTGTTTTCGTTCTAATTTTTAATCTTTTTTTTTATTTCTCCTGATCCTCCCTGTAAGGAATTATTGTTTTCTCCTAACAATGAATGAGATATTAACCTCATTCATTTCTTTGTCATATTTTTCAGTATTTCCTTCCATATTCCTCCCTACTCTAGTTTCTTTTCTTTCTTTTTTTTTTTTATA
This sequence comes from Typopeltis vanoorti, assembly GCF_054136105.1. NCBI lineage: Eukaryota > Metazoa > Arthropoda > Arachnida > Uropygi > Thelyphonidae > Typopeltis > Typopeltis vanoorti. The sequence goes on along the minus strand of NC_143551.1, from coordinate 91,203,080 downwards.
CAGTTGTAAATACCTCTAGATATTTGCTGGTCTCGTTGGTTGAGTGAATAACCTTTCTGCTCTCCCAAGCCAGTAGACCGCAGGTTTGAATTGGTGTGAGATCAACACCTTACTGGAGGGTGAATTGTCTTGAAAACCTCCTGATTTCCGGATTATCTAACTGTTTTGCGCACGATATTTAATGTATTATTTAATGGCACTCACATAAGAAAATATTTTTAAAAAACGAAATCTTACAATGTTATATTTGGATTTGGGGATAATTAAATACGACATAAGAGACAATTGTGCGCATTGCTAAGGATTATAAATATTTATTAGTTCAGCATTTAGGAAAACACTCACCTTTTTCTTCGCTGGCCGACATTTCTGCAAAATGGAAATCATTTTCTCAATGTCATGTCTCTTTAATACGTTAGAATTCTTAGGACTAATAAGTCCTAAGAATTATTAATGCTTATTATCATGAATAATAAAATATTTATCACGCATAATAACATATTAAATGTTAATAAGTTAGCACTAACAATCTGACTTTTTTGACATTGTTAATGTTAACTTATACTGTATTTATGGAAACATATTTTATTTCATTTATTTAAAATAAAGAGCCAATAGGCTTCATTTCGGCGATGTAAACATTATTTAAATTAAGGGGGATATTAAATCACACATTGTTTCAAAACCGAATAAGAAACTCAAAGATCACAATCAAAGAGTTTCATGCCGAATATCTACTCTATAATATAAAATGATAAGCCTTTTTTGTAACGTTTTTGTGTCACGTTTTTTGTCAAGTTATTTGAAACGTTTTGAAACTCATGGGCTACCCTGAGTATCGAGTCTTCAAAATTCGAGTCATCAGAATTCAAGGAGAACCGGCCTACCAGTCCGGAACTCGTGGGGGGGGCGCCGTAGTCGCCAGGGGGGAGTATTCCCCCTAGTAGTAACTATAACAGTATCGGCGACTACTAGCGTAAGCTAAAGCACGTAGTCCAAGTACTAAAACTAGCGATCAGAACTTTCGCCCACCTTTGCTACGAGTTGCCCTCGTTTGTACTACGTACTTGGACAACGTGCTTTAGCTTACCCTAGTAGTCGCCGATACTTTTATAGTTACTATATTCGGCATGAAACTCTTTGATTCTGATCTTTGAGTTTTCTTATTCGGTTTTGAAACAATGTGGGATTTAATATCCCCTTAATTTAAATAATATTGTATTTCAACATCTTATTTGCTATAAATGCTTATTAGCATTAATAACACTGGCCAACAAAAAAAATTTTTTTTTTCTGCTGATTATGATCTGACACTTGTTTTTTTTACTAATTTGGGTGCGCTGATTTCAAATATCAAACCGATTTTTCTCTATCACGTCAGGTTTTTCCTCTATGGCATTTTCTTTTTGCTAATTTGTAAGTTTTTGATAGTTTTAAGGAGGCAGTACTATTTAGAGGTTAAAAAAAATCGATTTTTTAATATTATTTCTGAAAGTATGTACTTTTAAAAATCTGTTCCTAACTTTTTATCAAGAAATTCGAAAAATTCCCGAAGATATAGCCTATAATGAATGCTATATGCGTCATAGCGGACAAAGAACGATCGAAATCAGTCAATCGTTAATCGATCGTGAAAGTATGATGAGCGCTTATAACGTTTCAATAAAGTCTCTGTTTTTTTTTTTTTTTTTGTCTTGTTAATTGCATGTTAGTCGGCAGTGAAGAAAATACATCATGTCTACTACTCGAAATTGTGTCAATAGTATAGATTCCTTCTTCTACATTTGTGGCAGCATTACTGTTCCCAGTCAAAGGACAAATATCACTGATTTCGTTAAGAAAGTGTACTCTGCATACTTTGACGTAAAAATTGCAGATCAGGACAAGTCATGGGCTCCAAATAAAGTGTGTAAGTCACGTGTAGAAAATTTACGACAGTAGAGCAAGGGAAAACGCCAAAAATTAGCTTTTGGCATTCCAATGATTTGGCGTGAACCGAAAAATCACGTAGATGATTGCTATTTTTGTTTAGTTCAGACTTCTGGTTATAATAAGAAGAATAAGAAAAAAAACAACGTGCCGTTGCAGGTTCTTACGCATTTATTCGTTTACTAACAAGCGAGAGCGGTGAGCGCTCCGATTCTGATCTGCGCACCGCTTTGAATAATAGGCTATATCTTCGGGAATTTTTCGAATTTCTTGATAAAAAGTTAGGAACAGATTTTTAAAAGTACATACTTTCAGAAATAATATTAAAAAATCGATTTTTTTTAACCTCTAAATAGTACTGCCTCCTTAAAACTATCAAAAACTTACAAATTAGCAAAAAGAAAATGCCATAGAGGAAAAACCTGACGTGATCGAGAAAAATGGGTTTGATATTTGAAATCAGCGCACCCAAATTAGTAAAAAACAAGTCTCATATAAAAGTCAGCAAAAATTGTGTTGGACTGCGTAATAACCTACTAATAAAATTAGTTAGCATTAGGATTTCTACTCGAAATTTCAAGTGATTTAAATAGATCATTTTTTTCCCTAGTTCGCAAACTTCTTGGGTACTCTACCCAAGTTATAGAGTCATCTTATGTAATGAACTTCTGGTCTACTGTCGCAAAACATATTCTATGTTCCCCAAAGCATGGTATAATTTAAGAATAAACTTAGCCAGTATTTTTGATTTTTTCTCTCTAAGTCAGCATGCAAAACAGACACAAAACAGACACGTGTTCTTTAGGTTAAACCTCTGTGAGTAGGAATATGAAATATTAGCGGATGAAATGTTAACATACGAGTACTGTACTTGGTAATAATATTTTTGGTTTACAGATCAAGTGTTGATCAATTTTATTAACTTAACCAACTAGTTTCGCCAACTTTAACTGTTGGCGTCTTCAGGGCACTTATATATAGGCTGAAACAATCTCACAATTATGTGTAACTATAAAACTGACAAGAATATCTGTAAAACATTGGATAGAATAATTACAAATCAAATAGTATCGAACGTGCGTGAAACACGTGTCGCGTGTACAAGATTAACTAGCTGTTGCTAAGGAACTTTCTGTAGTTTGTATTAAAGTTCATTTCTTTTGTTTTTAAAGATTTGATTAGGGTTTTCCATATCTCTGGGAGTATTAGGCCTTGATTTCTGTTAAGGTTGACAGTAGAACGGGCGACTGTGGCTGCTTCGTTGAAAATTCTTGAATGGTAATCTTCCTCTAAGTAAGGGGAACAACTTTTGTCTCTTTCGATGACATGGTTAGTTGTAGAGAAATGAGACGATAGGCCAGAAATGTCCTGTCTGTTGTTTTTGACATAGCCAATGTGCTCTTTTTGCCTGATTTCAAGGCTTCTCGAAGTCTGTCCGATGTAACTAGAGCCACAGGAGCATGGAATATTATAAACTCCAGCATATTTATAGAAAGGGTGGTTGTCTTTTGGAGATCTTAGTAGTTTACGAATAGATTCTATTGGTTTAAATGTTACTCTTATTTTGTGTTGTTTGAGGAGGCTGGCGAGCTTGTAGGAGATGCCATTTACAAACGGAATTGCAATAGTTTTTATATATTGAATATCTTCTTGTTCTTTTTGTGGTGGTTCAGAGAAAAGGACTTTATTGACTAGTCTTCTTGGATAGCCATTCAAGTACAGATTGTTGGAAATTAATGTTAACTCATCTTGAAGGGTCTCGTTGTCTGTTGTGATGCGAATCGCTCTCTTCTTTAACATGTGTACAATGCTGAGTTTATGTGAGATGTGGTGAGAGGAGCTGAAATGTAGGTAGCGAACTGTATCGGTCGGTTTTCTGTACACCGATAGATTTATACTGCCATCAATTTGTTTTTTTGATTAAGTTGTCTAAAAACGGTGGTCGTTTTTCTCTTTCAAGTTCCAGAGTAAATTTAATAGAATGATGGAAGGAGTTGATCTTTTTGAGAAAATCATATCAGATAATGATCTTCTAGCCAGCCTACATGTCACCTCTCTCTTTTACAAACGTTCCTGTAGTGGAGGTCATTGACATATTAAGTACCTTGTTCCCACAAGATATAACCTCATTGTTTGCTCACTGCCTAAATTATAACTACTTTTCGTGGAAAAATAACATCTACCAACAATTAACAGGCTTGGCTATGAGGAGCCCACTCTCACCTTCATGTGCTGACTCTTTATGAAAGACTTAGAAAACAAAATCCTATCCCAAATTATTCCCAAACCTAAAATTTGGTTCAGATATGTGGACGATATCTTCATCGTGTGGAACAACAACAATGATGACTTATATGATTTTCTCAAAAAGATCAACTCCTTCCATCATTCTATTAAATTTACTCTGGAACTTGAAAGAGAAAAACGACCACCGTTTTTAGACAACTTAATCAAAAAAACAAATTGATGGCAGTATAAATCTATCGGTATACAGAAAACCGACCGATACAGTTCGCTACCTACATTTCAGCTCCTCTCACCACATCTCACATAAACTCAGCATTGTACACATGTTAAAGAAGAGAGCGATTCGCATCACAACAGACAACGAGACCCTTCAAGATGAGTTAACATTAATTTCCAACAATCTGTACTTGAATGGCTATCCAAGAAGACTAGTCAATAAAGTCCTTTTCTCTGAACCACCACAAAAAGAACAAGAAGATATTCAATATATAAAAACTATTGCAATTCCGTTTGTAAATGGCATCTCCTACAAGCTCGCCAGCCTCCTCAGACAACACAAAATAAGAGTAACATTTAAACCAATAGAATCTATTCGTAAACTACTAAGATCTCCAAAAGACAACCACCCTTTCTATAAATATGCTGGAGTTTATAATATTCCATGCTCATGTGGCTCTAGTTACATCGGACAGACTTCGAGAAGCCTTGAAATTAGGCAAAAAGAGCACATTGGCTATGTCAAAAACAACAGGCAGAACATTTCTGGCCTATCGTCTCATTTCTCTACAACTAACCATGTCATCGAAAGAGACAAAAGTTGTTCCCCTTACTTAGAGGAAGATTACCATTCAAGAATTTTCAACGAAGCAGCCACAGTCGCCCGTTCTACTGTCAACCTTAACAGAAATCAAGGCCTAATACTCCCAGAGATATGGAAAACCCTAATCAAATCTTTAAAAACAAAAGAAATGAACTTTAATACAAACTACAGAAAGTTCCTTAGCAACAGCTAGTTAATCTTGTACATGCGATACGTGTTTCACGCACGTTCGATACTATTTCATTTGTAATTATTCTAGTCAGTTTTTTTACAGTTATTCTTGTCAGTTTTATAGTTACACATAATTGTGAGATCGTTTCAGCCTATATGTAAGTGCCCCGAAGACACAAAACAGTTAAAGTGTGGCGAAACTAGTTGGTTAAGTTAATAAAATTGATCAACACTTGATCTGTAAACCAAAAATATTATTACTAATTCTCAGGATCAAGAAAATAAACCTTCAATACGAGTACTTGGTTGGCCAAATTTTTCTCCAAGTGATCATTCAGTTGATAAATAAATAATTTATTTTTATATTTATATTTATTTATGAATATTTGTATATTGTGTATATATTTTTCCTCTTCTTCCTTTTTCGTATTAGGCCTACCGTCTTGTTACGGAGCTGTTGTAAGCCCTTCCAAACTGTACCCATCTCGAGGATAGGGTGTTAGCCCTATGCCTCTCGGTGTGTCCTATGTCTGTAGATGTGTGTTCAGTGGGCAGGTTGGCCTGTCGAACCCAGGTCTTTCCGACCAAAGGGCTTTGTCTACACTGACCGAGCTACGTAGGCTCTTTTGTTGTTGTTGTTGTGTGTGTAAGAGAGAGAGAGAGATTTATTTTTAACAACATTAGCATTTCCTTTGTAAATGCTAATGCTGTTAACGAATCTTCGTAGTTCAGTTAGTAAAACCCTATGAACACACACACACACACACACACACACACACACACACACACACACACACACACACACACACACACACACACACACACACACACACACACACACACACACACACACACACACACACACACACACACACACACACACACACACACACACACACACACACACACACACACACACACACACACACACACACACACACACACACACACACACACACACACACACACACACACACACACACACACACACACACACGTATGCAGGCATAAATACTTGTCCTTAAGGAATGCAACAGAGGAATGTGCCGGCAGTATTAATTCTTGACTTCTAAATCATGGTACTCTACCCGGATAGGTTTAAGAAGAAAATGCTGATGAAATGCCGTCGAATCAGATAATATCGAAAGAAATGGAGACGATGTGAGGGACGCTTTTTCAAATATCTTCGACTTTAACTCCAAGGGAAAGAATTTCGATTCTCTTCAGCTCTTATTTATATCTTCTTTAAAGTTAACTTTTTTGAGTATGCCTCTACTAATGATAATAGAAATTACCGTGGTCCACATAGCTAGTGAAGTAATACTGCTGTGACTATCAAGGAGAGTGAAACTAATGAGTCTTCTTCTTCTACTACTGCTGCTGCTGCCACTTCTGAAGTTCCGAAGAACTAGCCTTCTTCGCTTACTCGAACATGCCATCCAACCTTCAACGGCTCTAATCACCTCCTTCTTGCTCTTCCTCTTCTTCATGCTCACTCCATCCATTATTTTTCTAATTGGATCTATTTTCTATCCGCTTGACTAAAGTATATTAGGCGGTTCTCCTACATCGTTTCTTCAGTCCTTAGATGTTCTCTAATAAATCTATCTCATACTGATTTGATTCGATTCTAATTATCCCCTTGTGATCTCGTGCATTCTTTAGCATCAATATCTTCGCCACTTCCCTCCGTTTTGTTTCATTTTTTTGTAACTTAATCATCCCTACTTCTTTGCAAAATTGAGCCTTGGTGTTAGTGTGTATATAAAAAAAAACGGTTGTAGTGATATAAGCTCCCGTTTTCTTGTCGATATTATAATGTTTACCTTGCTCACAGTATTAATATGCTATACGATGACAACCTTTTATGAATGGGATTCATATAAAAATATGCCTTAAAATATATTATTATAATAAAAATATACTATGTATGTGCGCTGAGATATGCATTTCTGAAACTTCTGAGTGCTTATGATGTTTTTTTTTTGCATTTAAATACATTAAAACACCTTAGTTCTTCTAGGAAAGAAAAACTATTTGCAAATAATTTGTCGATGCAATCACTTACTGGTATTACTCATTCGTAATAACGTACCTTTGCAGCGCTTTCAAGTTTTTTGAGATAAATGGAACCTTTTTCACCCATCAGACAGGATTTCCACTAAAAAAACCAAAAACAACAACATAATATTCAAATAAAAATCAATTACTAAGAGTAATTAGTTCGGCTAATTAATTGTTTAAAGTAGTCAACATTTGCCAAATGTGGTACTTTTTAAATGCTTGGTAAATTATATCAGTTCATTCTTAGATGCAGCAAATACATTGTTGTCGATGGTAAAAAATGTAAAACGTAGTTTTCAGGCCAGATTCTATTATATTTTCTTATTAAATTCCAGATTCTTATTAAATTTTATATTTAATATGAAATTTAAGCGTCATGCAATGAAGAGGTGGCTCAACATATGCCGCTATCTCGTGGTTCCCTAACCCAATATATTTAATGTCTGAAATAGTGTGAGTTTCTACGGTCGAGTTTCTTGAGTTTACGGGACGAAAAAACCCGCTTGCCCGTGCCAAAGATCGACTAACTCGGGAACTGGTCGAAAGGCTTAGAAAAATTTCATAGATTCGAAACGAAGTCTTCCTTCGTGCAGTCAAGCGCCGTGGTATGCAAACGCCACATCCACTGAACTACGCAGGCTCCTATTTATTTAATATATTAAATATAAAATTTAATTTCATATTAAATCATCTCTCCATTTAATCAATAAAAACAGTTTTAAAAATTAAGGGGGTTTCTCAAAGTTTTCGGAAATAAATTGAGAATGAGAGTAGATTTTCGGTTTGTTTTGTAGATGACAAACTAAATAATCGCCTCTGTTACAGCACAGTATTATCTTTTATCTTTCCAAGATAATAGGAAGCGTTCCAAACCGCATATAAAACTATAACAGTAGATTCATATAATTTGCCAAGGGAATCTATTTTTAGGTTTCGCAAGCCAACAGTACCCGTTAGCTTCTTCATGTCTGTCTATTCTTCTGTCTGTCAATATGGAAATAAAACAAGTCGAAACCGGATCATTTTATTTTGATAAGCTTAACATTTAAGTCTTAGGGGGGGGGGGGGGGAGTGTTGAGCAGTTTGAATTAACCACAAATGCAATTATATCTGTGATGAGAATAACTTCACTGTGCAAGTGATATCGCACACAGTGAAGTTACCTTTCAGAACCAGTGATTTTAAATCGCCCTTCGAAATAACTGCCGCCTTGAGCGTACTATTGCACTAATCTTCTTGCATTTTGTTTATTAAATAAAGTATTCTAATATCACAAACGTACCGAAAACACATATCCAAATACAACTGCTGCGTTTCTGTTAATATAAACAATCAACAAACGTTATTCTTAATGTACTCTACGAATTTAACAAGCATCAGTTCTATATGATGCTTTTTTAGTTTAAAATTTAAAAAAAAATTAACTTGATCTTATTTTTTCATCAGGTTTGTTGTCTTAAATTTAACTTTTTTTTTCAATTTTTTTTTTTTTGAATTCTATTTAGCCTTGAGGAATCCTTATTAGTACATTATTAGTTGAAGGTTATCATGCCTGTCTCATACGCACAACGTTATGATTTCAGAGAAATGGGATTTTCTATTCGAAACATTCGAATTTTGATTCTCTCTCTCTCTCTCTCTCTACCCCCCCCCCACTTTTTTGGTAAATTGTTTAATTTATTACGTATTTGTCAGCCTTTAATAGGGTGATTGAATTAGTAATAAATCTGAAAAGCATGAAAAACAAAAGAGTAAAACTAGAAATAGCATATTATATCTGAGAGGTTAATTGCGTGTGCTTTTCTGTCCTGTTTTGATGACGGAAAAACCTCATTACCTTCTTACAAGACCAGCTAACTGACCTCGCCACCACTGACGCACACACAGCAGACACTCACCGGACTCACGATCGCTATGTTACTAATGAAAAATAATATCAAGGGGCACTTAAAAGTAGTTATCGTTTTTAACAGAAAAAAAATGTAATAATGTAGAGATTAACCGGATATTAAACTCCAGGCTTTTAGATTAAAAAAAACTTTACCTTTTTCCTGTAGTCGTACAATGTAGCATTTCTTAAGTTGCACATCTTCCAAAGATCGTATCCTCTTCCAATGTCCTTCTGGCATACGTTTAGAATTTCATTTGCCTACAAAAATAGAAACTACCGGTCATGAAGCTGAGTTGATATTAAAACCTACCACATTTTTCCTTTTCCTTATACACTTGAAAAGGTCAGATACGTGTAAGAATAGAAATCATTTGGGAAAAAAAGTTCTCAGAAGAGAACGAATATGAATACACTATGAATTCCATGAAAAGTCGACTGTGGCAAGCAACCAGTTATTATGTATTTATTTATTTATTTTATATATATTTATTATTATTATTATTATTATTATTATTATTATTATTATTTATTGAAAGAGACTTGTCATCTAGAAAACAAATTTAGTTTAAAATAGCTGTAAACTTTATTTAAAAATTTTTTTTCAAGTCACTCCGCTTGCCTCTGCTTAACTATTTGTTTACCTAATTATTTTATGCTATTTAAAAGAATAACCTACCTCGACTTGGTTTCTCATACATCCGTAATGTGAATACACATCTGAAAATAAATACGATTAGCATTCTTTAAAAGTATTTATCATTATATTTTATTACATCAACATATAAATATTGATGTAATAAAAGTGGATATTAAATCCAGCATTATTTCAAAGCCGAATGTAAAAACTATGAAAGTTTCGTACAAAATTTGACCATGAAAGTTGATCAAATATCCATTTGATTTATATAATTTTGCATTGCCGAACTGAAGCCTTTTGGCTCTTCATTTTAGTCAATTACATCAATATTTTAAATAGAGTTTCACGAAATTCCTTATTTATTTTATCAATAAATAAGTTAAAGAATATGTAGAATTACTGGTAAAGAACTTACCACTGCTACAAACTTTGTCCCAGAAAGTATCCTATAAAAATAGAAATGAATGGAATATTTTAATTAAGGACGTTGTTTCTTCATCCAATATATCTTTTTGATTTATTTGGTTTTTTTATTGTATAAATGTAGTTCACTTTTATTTATCATTATCAACATGTAGCTTAGTAAATTATGTTCTTAGTATGCACCACTTACTTGTGTCAGAAGGTTACTTAAGCAAGCCTGAAAAGAAACAAATCATCAGAGTTAAAAACTGAGTAAGTTTTTAAAATTTAAGAGGGATCATTTCAAAAGTTCTGCACTGCGCATTCGTGATATTATAGTTTCAGTCTTCACGTTAGTCGCGTACTCGTTTTCTGTTTCAGGCGTTCTTTTTCCGCAAAAAAACAAAGACTGCAAAATGGGGGTGAGGGAGATGACTGATTTTGGATATTTGCTCATTTTCACGACAATACGCATACACTTATTGTATGTGAAGTATTCCACAGCATGCAAAGTCTGTGCTTCTCATCTCTTCCGTACTTTGAGATGAGCCATCCAGACTTCAATCTGTTCCTGTGGGAAATGCTTTCCTACCATTGAACAGATTTCTGCTGTAGTGACCCGACTTATCAAACACATTATTTCCTGCTGACAAGAATTCAAAACTTGCCCAAACATCGATAAGCGGTCATAAAGAAAAATGAAGATTATATTGAAGACCTGTAAATGTATTTTATTAAATAAATGCTTGGTCTATAAGAGTACAGGATGCACAAATTTTGAAATGATCATTGTCATCTTTTTTTATAATAAGCATGTTCTTCAAAAGAAAAAAAATAACCACACAAATACATTTGAAATTCTAGAAGTCTAAGATTTCTTACAGAATATATGTATGTGATAGTTAATGAGAAAACAAGCCTGAAGTAATATATATATATATAGAATGTCAAAAAAATAATGGTTACTAACAAGTTTTATATAAAAAAAGTGATTTATTAGTGAAATAGAGAAAATACACAGAAGTCGACTCAAGGGGAAAAAATAAGATCTTGCAAGAAGAAAGCACATAATCTGTATGAATCGTATTGCATACATTACAAATGCAATATGTGCTTTCTTCTTCTTCTAGCCTTAAAATAAATCGAGTTTTGAGAAAACTTGGTAATAATAATTTAATGTTTTAAAGGAATATTGTCACTGATATGTTTGTGTAACAGAATTTTTCTGCATATGTATAAAATTACAATACTCGGTAATGCACATTTAAATTGATTTGATGACTAGAAATGGTACAATATTAAAATATAATACTTATTTTTAGAGGTACTTGTGGCATAATATAATTATTAAAAGAACACGTAAGACCACAATAATAACTTTTAATTAATAAGGTACAGATATTTCATATTAAAAATAATAGTACATCTTCAGTGTTACAAACAGTTATAGGAATGGAATACAAGTGACGAACATTCGGTGGATCACCTGTTAAAATACATTGTTGCCGCGCGCTAGGAAATGATATAAAATAATAATTAATTAATATTTAAGATAATTGGTTTTTTTAATGATTACATAAAATAAAAGTCTCCCAGATCTTCGAGAGAGAGAGAGAGAGAGAGAGAGAGTCATTTCGATTTAAATTCGTTCGGTGTAAAATAGCTTCCAACTTTCTTTAAAAAGGCGTTCATATTTGAACCTGCATCTATGGAGGAGAATAGCTTTATCCGACTGGACATTATGGGTAGTGTTAATACTGTGTTGTGCTAGACCAGACTTCTGAGGTTTGTTGTATTCAATATAATATTGATGTTCTTTAATTCTTTTTTCCACAGAACGGCCAGTTTGTCCAAAATAAGAAACATCGCATTCACATGGTATTTGGTAAACGCCAGCCAAAGATAGAGATGACAGTTTATCTTTTGTAGAAGGCAATAAGGAAAAAAATTTGTTCATAGAAAATAATAATTAATTATTATTTTCTAGCGCGCGGCAACAATGTATTTTAATAGGTGATCCACCGAATGTTGGTTACTTGTATTCCATTCCTATAACTGTTTGTAACACTTAAGATGTACTATTATTTTTAGTATGAAATATGTGTACCTTATTAATTAAAAGTTATTACTGTGGTCTTACGTGCTCTTTTAATAATTAATAATTAAAATATAATTAAAGAAATGACATGAAAGCAAGAATACATAACAGAAAACAAGGCTTAAAATAATTCTGGAATGAAGAAATAGAAAAGGTATATAATAAAAATAGGAAGCTTTTTAAATTCCTTCTAAAAATCAACACAAAAGATTAAAGAGTCGTATACGTGCAAAAAATAATCTCACTGACCAATTTCGTCAGTAGAACTGTTATAAAAAGAAGCAATAAGGAATTACTCATAGTCCGGGAAATATTTTTTTTCACTTATATCTTGGAAGATAGATCGAATACCTGAAGAGTGGAAGCTATCAAGAGATATCAGTTATTTAAAATGGATGGCAGTAAACGTTTATGGAAATTCCAGAAATATTAGCTGCAAAGTGCAGGATATTAATAACAAGTTTCCATCACCTAAAATATTACTCTCAAAAGAGTAGGCTGGTGTCGAAAAGAGAATTCCAAACTGATGATTGATGACCTTACGATAAAATAAATAATTGAAAACCCAAAGAGAATCTGATAATAGACATAACATGCTTAGCTTTCATAAATTATGAAAAACTCTATGACTGTTTTACCAGGAATATACAGTATTGTGACATTCTAAAAAAAAAAAAAAAGAAGAAGAAGAAGCCATCCTGAATGTCAATAAAAATACACTATGAGTAAAGCTGGTATGGTGGAGAGTCAACTGAATAAATTTATACGGAATAAGACAGAACGTAGTCAAAACACTAAACTAACAGTTGATAAAAGACAACGTTAAAACTCTCTATCTGTGGTCTACAACCACAGATAGAGAGTTCTGAGAAAAAATATGGGAGAAAATAGATGACGTCTGTTGCAGAATCATATTAATAATGAAGATATTAAGAAGGAAGTCGATAATGTTAGCATTCAGAAATGTCTGAGTAGAGCAGTGGTGTTGCTAGAGCTTTTTTTGCTGTCCTTCTCAATACACACCAAAAATGTCAAAACAACGTATAGGGAAATAGATTAAAACACTTTGTTTATTTTTGAAGTAAAACTTTCATTTCAACATTCTAAAATGTTATTTTTGTTGCTTTTCTGATAGCAAAATCGTCGATGACATTGGCGAAGTCTATTTCATAGTAATGTAGGTAATTCTTAATCAATTTTATTTTGAAAAACTCCTCTCACAACTAGCAACACTTACAGCAATCGTGAGGAAACCTCGCAGTAGTATTAAAATATTTGGAAATGAGTTCTGAGACTGTATTTTAGACTTAACTGCAGATGTTCAAAAAAGGTTGAAAGTGTCACCCGGGGCGTTCCCCCCCCCCCTTCGCCTCTGGAGTAGAGCCAAATCTTAGGTGGCGTGGCGACTTAAACAGAATGGGAGAGGAAAGATTTGCAAAAGACGTATTTGATGTCATGATGACAAGCAAGAGACCAAGAGAAAGACAGAGATCTGGGAATATTGATACAGTTAGAAGAAATAAATATAAGTCATGACAATATTGGAACGTGACAGATGAGAAGCTAAGTATACGTATTAAATAACATACGTGCAGTTTCCTTTTACGCGTACCTGAAGTAAGTTTAAATAAATAAATGAATAAAAACTAAATCAACAATAAGCAAAATTTATAAATTAATTAGAAATGAGCATTTCTGTTAAAATCATTTAACGTAGAAATAACGATAACTACTGAACTATAAATTGCCTTACCTTTGGATTTGTCTTGTCGTTTTCCTGCAGATAAAAAAAAGTTTAAAATAATTATTCTTGGACGTAATACTAATACCGGACGAAACTTGGAATACAATAATGATGTAGCAATAATAAATCAAATCAATTTCCAAGACAATAAGCATCCTAATGAATCTTAATCGTAATTACCTTTGATTGAAACTTGGAAAAATTTCGTTTCACTTACAAAAGAAAAATGTTTTAAATATTTTCGGTTTTTAAGAATATTTTACATTTATTAAACACTTGCATCGTAAGTGTTTAATGAATTTTGTTTTACACAACATTATATATATCATAATGTCATTTACGTCATAATATAAACTTAAATTACGTGAAAAAATATACAGAGTTAAATGATTCAATGTGAAAATGCTTCTTTTGTTTTAAAGTTCACTGCAATGCATAAATGTTCTCAAAGAAAATATAGACAGGGAACTTCCTGAGAAACAAGTGTACCTTAACGGAGAAATAATTGAAGAAGTCAGCAAATTCGTTTACTTGAACCCATCATTAATGTGAAGAATTGCTATTCAGAAGACATTAGAAGAAGATTAGGAATAACGGTTTCATGGCTTCTAAAATCTGGAAGGATGGATCTATCTCCACAGGAAGAAAGCTGAGGATTCTGGATGTGGTTGCTTTTTTTTTCAATGCGGACTTATGAATGTGAGACTTGGAACCTGAACATGTCAGATAAGAAAAGGATAGCTGCTTTTGAGTGGTGTTATAGAAGACTGTTCAGGATCTCATATATTAAAAGGTGGACAAATTGAGGGGGTGCTAGGAAGGATCGGCAGAAGTTTAAGACTCCTTAAGGGTATTAAAAGAAGAAAGCTGGAAGATATATCGTTAATTTCTAGTTGTTTTTTAATATAGAATATACATTTTCATAGCTTAACCAAGCATCTTATTTTACTCGTATTTACGTGGGTTTGAAATAATTTGAACTTACAGTTTTATATTTCCATTAATGATTAAGTTGAAAAGTCTCACCTGTTTCATCTTCAAGCAGTTTACGTACTGAAAATAAAAGAAAAAAGGAAAATTAAGGCGGTCATGAAAAAAGGCTACACGATAAGTAAATGTTTCATAAATGGTGTGTAATGATTTTAATTAACGTTTTCCAACCTTTTATAGGGAGACGGTATGGAATGCTACGTAATCACCTGCCCATCTACCCAGAATCGTCAAAATGACTCCACTCGAGCTCATCGGATTTTGATAACATTTGGTATTTGATTTTTATTAATATTTATTAAGCATTCTAGTATTGGGTTAAATGAGACTATTGTAAAATGTACACTTACATTAGACAAAAATTCGAAATGATGTGCAATTATAAGCTACAAATGGCAATAAATAAGCTATCTTCATTACACAAGCAAAGAAAAAAAAATATCGATTCAATCAAAAACCAAATCGATAATCTAAATCGATAAATGAACTGGCATTACTTAATATTTACATCGTGTTATAAAATAGCTTGATAAGGAATCGCGGTACGGGTTAACAGGGGTCGAGTGGACTGGTGCCAGTTTTAAGTCAGTGATGATTATGATTTTTACTTGATTATCTTTTATGATCTTCTCAGATCCTTTCCACATTTTAATGGCTAGCTAGAAGAAACTTGGTTAATAATTTAGGTAACCCTGATTTAAGTCTAACAGGTTTTTCTGATCTGTACTTGCTGAAACCTTGGGACTCTTCACGGAATTTTAAAGATGTTTCAGCTAAAGTTAACTTTTACTACAATAAACTATAACCAAATTATTTTTATGTAGCCTTAAAGAGTGCCTCCGTATCGCGGTCTCAAGAACAATGCACCATTACCCTTCAAAAGATTTAAATTCGAATCCTGAACTCGATGAACATTTATAAGGCCTTTTCAGCTGACCTCATATAGAAGTGATAATGTTGTTTATCAGGATACTCGATATTTCATCCTGTTTGGCACAACTTTTGTCCATCTGTGCTCTTATCTTTCTTTCATCCAGATGGTAATATTGTAACATCACCTAAAGATAAAGCTAACCTCCTGACACCATTCTTCTCATCCAGCTCCTGCAAGGCAAATCACATCCTTCTTTACTTAGAACATTGCGTCGCATGCCTTCTGTGGCCTTCCGCCAGAAAGACATCAGAAGAAGAATCTTTAATAACCTGGATACTAAAAAAGTGTTTTTGTCCTTACAGTATCCCATCAATTGTGCTCGAGAGGTATGTGGTCCTGATTAACATCTATTTTTTATCATCTCAAAGAACGTTATATTATAGAGCCTGTGTAGCTCAGTGGAAGTGGTGTTTGCACTTCTCAGTGCTGGAGCGCCTCAAGAAAGAGCGTCGTGAGATCGCTTTTAGTTGCCGACTAGAGGAATTTCTTCTAAGTCTTTTTTCAACCGGTTCCCGAATTAGTCGATCTCTGGCAGGCGCAAGCGATTATTGTTTCTCACGGAAACTCGGGTTTTTCGTCCAGTAAACTCAAAAAAATTCGACCGTAGAATGTACACGATTTCAGACATTCTACGGTCGAATTAAAAATATTGTGTTAGGGTTAGCGACCACGAGATGGCACTTATTACCCGTCTCTTCACTGCGTGCCGCTTAAATTAGTGCTAGCCTTGGGCCAGCTATCTCTGATTGACTACCAGTGGAGAATGAACTGCCCACTCAGTCTCCAAAAGTTAAATAGTACTAAAACGGCCATGCCTACTCCCTATAAGGGAATAAAAGGCGTTATCTGATTTTACATTTTACGTTAGATTATACTCAGCTGGCATCCATCTTGCATTGCCTCATCCTATATATGGCTTGGAGTCAAGTCATATACAGGGTTAGACAAAAGTCACTTGACAGTTAATGTATTGCAAGTGACCGATGCTGAACATCCATTGATAAGGTTGGAATAAGATATCTATCTATGTATGAATTGATTTTGAAATGATTTTAGCACTAGTTTAACTCTTATTTATTTGTTTTTGTTGTTAAATTACAGATTTGTAATTATACCCTGAATTATGACAAGAAAAGTATTTTCTTATAATTCCACGATTAATGTATGAGATGCTTGAGGATAATTCCAAATTAAATGAAAATATCAATTTGCTCCAATACATCATCTAGTGAGATGACGCTACCTTCCACCGACCTGGACATGTAAATAAGTATAACTTTGTCTATTGGGACAACACTAATCCTCATGTGACTACTAAAAAGCATCTAAAACAACCAAACATTAATGTGTGGGAATTAATTTCTGCATCTGGTGTTATTGGACCACACTTCTCACATATATCTCACTGTCAAGTGACCTTACCTCACCCTGTATATGCAGCCAGTTCCAAAACAGGGTGATAAGTAACTACCAGCAAGCTATTGAACTAATGACTATTGCTCTTACCTTGGTGTTGCAGTGGCAAATCTGGCAATGTAGAAATGACTCATTATCTTTTTTTTTTCTTTTTGAAAAACATTCAACACAAATTATATCCTACAATCGTTCTGAAGGGGGAGGGGTTGGTTGACCATGAAGTAAGAGGGAATACTTTAGCATCTCCCCGGGTGTTTCATCTCAAAATATAAAAAAAAAATGCTATATTATGGTTCGAGGTGTCATCAAAAATATCCTAAATGACCACCAGATGACACTACTGTAGTAAGCATAAAACTCCTCCATTGGTGTAAGTATAGTAGTTCCATCATTTACCGTTGATTTAAGTTGTACTTAGAGTTATTAGAAAACAGTATGAAATTTTTCCTTCTATCAGAAAAAGTGTACATCAGGTTCTGTTTGAAACTGGGAAAACTGCTACAAAAACCTTCAGTATGTTAACACTTGATTAAAGTAGAAACAATACTCAACTATTTTTGTAATTTTTATTGTTAAAAATCGGAGTGACGTTACTTGTCTTTTTTTAGCTTATAGTGCATTGCAATTAGTACTCTGAGCGGGCTAAGGGTTCTAATGATCCGATAGAGATCATGCACTTCAACTGCTCATATATAATTAATAATGAGAAAAAGAATTTATGCTTTAAATCCGCCTCGGAACTTCAGTGGCTCAGTCAGTATCAACGATATCTTTCCGTTGGAAAGACCTGGTTTGGAATCCTCTATGATGCAAATAACCTTTATAATGCTTTTCAACCATTAGTTAATCCCATTCTGAAACGGAAGAGTTTTTCCCTCCCGAAAAACTCAAAATTGTAATCCCGAAAAATAGGCAAATCAGCAAGAAGAATCACGCAATCAACCAGCTTATATACTGACTTTTATAGCCATAGTTGCTTCTGCTGTTTATCCTCCCAACCAACCTAAACAACTTTAATTCATTCTCCCATACTTAAGCCGCAATATTTTCATTTATTCGTTGTGTATGACTTTCATATATATATATATATAACTTCAGTTTGCATCTTTTTTTGTTGTGTTTTAGTTGTTGCTGTAGCATATATTTTGTAAGTTTTTCTTTAGTTCGTTTACATTTTTTACAAAATACTTACAGTAGCTTCACTAAATATTATAATTTAATTTTGTCCTTGAAATTTCCAAATTCGAAAATCACTAAGTTTGAAAAAAAAAAAGGTCTGAAATAAGAGAAGAAATTCGGTTTATCACTGGTAGCAGAAAGAAGGAAGAGTTAATATTCCAGTATGATATTTTACAAATTATGAAAAGGCTGCTGATAATGAGATTCAACCATATAAATCATTTTATAAGACTTTGAACGGTGAAAAGATATGAACATTGTCGATACTTTCGTTTGAAAGTAAGAAGTCCTTCAACGAGAATTGAAGATAAAATACCACAGCTTATTAAAATTAAGATCGTGATGTAGTAGAATCGTATACTCTGTTAATTTTTAATTAATGTTGAGTTTTTAAATTAGTTTTCAAATGAGCTAGCTAGCTTACTGAACATAGATCCAGAGTTCAAGAAATGACTACACTTTAAAGATAAGAGTAAGGTTTTTCGGAATTTTACATATATTTCGGACAGTTTCTGTAAATCATGCAGAAATTAAGAAATATTTAAAATAATTGTTAATCAGATAATGCTCAATTATTTAATTCATTGAGCCCTGATAACAGCTTTCAGAAATGACGATTCAACATACTAAAAACATTTAACCTGTCTAGCAATGGTCATGTTCCGACACAGGTCTTCGAGATTTGTAGATTTGGATACATCCATCATGCAGTTATTCACAGTAGCATTCGCCTAAATTTAAACAAAAAAGAGTAATTATAAATATTGATTCACTGCTCACAAATATCTATATAAAAAGCAGAACACGCGAATATAGATCTAAATAGAGTAAATATATTTGATATATTAAGCAAACTTATTTGATTATTGGAGCATATATCGTGAGGGTGGTTATTTAGTTTTGCTTTGGATAAGTGGCATATGCAAGATTTTGTTAATGTTTTTGAGTCTCAGATGTTCTTAACAGCTACGCTACTGTGTTCTTCGAATATCCGCTGTCAAATGACACGAACATATTCAATTTATCATACTTATCTTTCGGCTGAGAAATATGTATTAAGTTTGACTTTGAATAAAATCAAACTTGGATTTTCATCATCGTTCGTATGGGGGGAAAAAATCTCGAGTACGTGTCACCAGTACACAGCATGAAGTACTGAAATGTTTAGAGCTGCAGCACTTTTATCCTTAAATGTCAACATAAATAAATAAAATAAAATAAAATAAAAATATTCATCAGTAAACGTACTAACCATTTCATTACCGTTCTTCTTTAGACACTGAAGAAAGTCTATATGTTTATCATCTGTAGGAAAGCAAAAATATTTAAATATACATCTGAACACAATTTATTTACAAACACTATTTGTACACTTTTTCACTTGATGTACTAAAACATCGGTTCGATTTCATTTGGTATTTAGTATTTCTGTTAATATTTAAAATGGAAGCAAAATCATTGAAAGCAGAATATGAAATTTCGGGTATTTTACAAGAAGTGTATTTATTTTTTTGATCATTTTTATTCTAAATACACACATTGAAAAATACTTACAATTAGCACACAGGATTTGCCAGATGTTTGGATGCTGAAAATAGAGAAGAAATAACAGAGCATGATGTTACTGCTAGAAGCAAGTCACTTGGAATAATGAATTATATTAGGAAAGCCGGCATTACTAAATAAATATAAACAACAGGTGATCAGTTTTAGGGAGCTACTTTTAATTGTTTGTTAGGTTAATTACATAGACTTAATAGTTTGCATTTTAACATATGGTTGAGCATTTCCTTCTGTTTTTAATTTTAACGAATCACTTAGTATGCTTGTATGATGATACAGCGGCCATGAGGCTCACACTGGCAGGTACGGCCCATCTCATAAAACCAACATTAATTATTGGTTGTAATGTATTTTTATCTGTAAATTGCGTGTTATCTAATGACATGTTGCACTGCTGCAGGACGAAAATCCATGATCTTCAGGGAGGAAAATTCTATTCTTCCATCTTTGTATGAGATCGGCTAACTCACCTTCAACTGAAAAGATCTCATAAAGATTCTTCGCGTCCTAGACGAAATCCGAATCCGAATCTTTCTAACCAAAACCCTGATATACGTTCTTCGCTTTGTAGATGAAATTCGAATTCAAGTCTTTCCATTCAAAGGGTATCATCCAAGCAGACTGAGAATCTATGGAGACTCCTTTTAACAAGTAATAAAAGGAAATGCAAATTAATGTCATGCAAAGGATATTATTAAGTAGAAGTGGACATGCATTTAGAATGATTTCTTTTACATTTAAATCAAGTTAATTAAAGTTAAATATCCTTTGATCAGCGACATCTTATTAATAATGCTTACATTATAGAGAAAGGATTTTTGGGTCTTAGGATTTTAATGAAATCATAGTAAGAATTTACGTAATAAGCAGTTTTGTTACACCTGTAAATACTCTAAATATTATATAAATCATTTCAGCAATGTAAAGCTAAGAAATGAAAGTACATATTTTCTGCTTACCTTTTTTAAGGTCATCACGTAGCATACCTAAAAGAAAAAAATATATAATAATCGACTTATTTTTATTATTTTTTTTTTAAGCGCAGTCTTGAATATATATTTTTATTTGAAAATACTCCCAAAAAAGAAAAAAGAAATGTTTCTGGGAATACAGAAACTCATAAACTGGCTAATTGATCAATTAATATAGATTTTATTCACTGATGCGTAGCGAATCAAAGAAGTTTTTCTTTCTTTAGGACCATCTAGAATTCTAGATAATCATTTCCTGAAAACGACTATACAGATGATAAAATCATATTCAGAAAATTTCAAAATGTATCGACCATTTTCAAAAAAAATAGTCGATACATGTTTTGTATCAACCATTTGTTGAAATTTTCTGAATATGATTTTGTCATTTTGTCATCAAACAAATGTCTCGTTTCCAACGTAATTAAATTCTCAGCAGTTCACAAAGGGTCAGAAATAACCGTAAGTTTTCTGTAGCGCTCTAACTTGTGCAGAATGTTGTGCAGAAAGAAAAAAATCACAGTGTAGACTCTAGAGAGTGATCGGCATCATCTTTACGTTACTTGTTTGCTGGAGTTTCTCGTTTTCAGAAATCCTTCTAGGTGATATTTACTCTTCTGAAGTTTAAGATATGACTCATGGGACCGTACTGATAGCTTCTCTGGTGCTACATGGTGAGGGACTGCAGAGACTGCACGTATTGCAATCTTCTGCATGTGAAAATAACATCCTTTAACACGTAACATTCCTCTAGACCAGCAGTTGGCAACCTTTTTGGAGTGAAGAGCCATTTTTAAAATTATATCTGTTAAAAAAAAATTAGGGAGCCGCACGCAGTGATGAGAAACAAATGGTCCGCGGGCTGCATGCGGCCTTCTCAGGTTTTTTTGTGCTGTCCACAGTGTTCGTTTTGTACGGCAGAATTAGTATGTTTTAATTAAAAATCTATTTTATGAATGCTGATTTTTACATGTGGATTTATTTGTGCAAATTAAAAATTAAAATATACAGCAATCCCTCGATTAGTGCGCCTAATGCGTTCTTTAAAACAGACGCATTAATCGAATATAATAACCTATGGGGAAATGTATAATTCGTTCCTCAAATTTCTTTTTTGACCCTTAACTTTTTTAATAAAATAATGAAGGTATGTCTCAGGGCCTAGTTAAAGGAAAACCATGAAGCTGAAAACAATAAAACATATTTAGAATATAAATTTTATTATTCTACTTCTTAACAAAGAATTGAACTAACGTAGTTGGGCGGGCATTTTGTTTCTTGTTTCATACAACCAAAGGTATGGCCCTATTGCCTCTTCTACTGTTCTGCAATTTTTACTGCTTCTCACTTCATCAGGGTCGGCCTCTAAGCATTGCTGCTTAAAAACTTTGATTGTACGAAAAATATTTTCAAATTGTTTCTGTGAAATCTCTTTTGGCTGACTATCAGTGGTTAAATTTTCTTCATATTCTTCGGGATCTGCCTGCTGTGCATCTAAATTTAGCAGGTCGGAATCACTCAATTCTTCAGAATGAGATTTAATTAACTCTTGGACGTTATCATTTGAAGGGGAGAAAGAAATGAAGCTCGTACGAAATGGTCGCCAACACGCGAAATCACGTACTTTATAGATAAAATTTCTTAACTGTTAAACAAGCAAAATAGTTACCACTTTAAAAACTACAATGATCATAAAATCATAAAAGAGAAGTTAATTTTCCGACATGTAATAATAAACAACTCATCCCAGAAGACGGATTGATTACCCTATTATCGGAATGGATTCTCCTTTTTGTGACATGCGCAGAAGTGTCGAAGGATCTCGAATCTGTCGCCGTACTATAGCAGACGATATAAATTTTGGCGGTAAAAATTTGGAACATAGTATACATAGTGTACATGGAAGTAGTGTACTATGCCATTAAAAATAACTTTGTAAAATGTTTTAAATCGGTAACTAAATTATATCATCCTGGTGAGTGATTTTTTTAAAATAGTTAGCCATAAAAATGTATGGATAGAAAATTTTTAAAATCTTTAAGATTTATTTTAAAGATGTATATAGGTGCACTAATCGAATTTGGGTATCGAAAAAAATGACGCACTAATCGGGGGCGCACTAATTGAGGGATTACTGTACCTAAATAATGGAAATTTTAATAAAATATTCTTTCACATATTCGCCGTCCGTAAAAGGTTTTCCTCGTTTAACAACTTGAGCGGCCACAAAACTAGCAATAGTTGTATTTCTTGATGCTTTTATCCATTTGGAAAATGAACATTTAGTTAGGTTTACTTGGCGTTGCAGCTCTTCTACTGCCTTTTTTTCTTTCATCTCCCCGTGGATATGCTTTGTTAAATGTATCGTGTTTATTTAAAAAAATGTCTTAGTGTATTTGATTTTTTATTGTTTGAAAGCTTTTCTTGGCATATTAAATACATTGAAAATCCTGCTGTATTTGCTACAAATGCATAGGTTTCGGTCCATTCACTTTTAAACTCCCGATTTTCTTGTTCTATCTTTCTCTTCTTTGCTGACATTTTAAATACTATAAAATAGTATTTTATAGTATTTAAATCCAAAACGAATGTAAAGATGGATTATCGCGTATGATTTCAAAGAGTTCAAACATGAAAGTATTAATTTTTTCAGCATCGCATGTACTATTTTCAATTGTAAAATATCCTTGACTTAATGTACAATGTCCTTAATTTATCGCAAATGCTATATTTAGGGTTTTTAGTTTCTAATTTAATAAATAACATTCATTTTGCATTATTCAAATATAGATTGTTTAATAACGAAAAGAGCCGCAATTATTCATTCAAAGAGCCGTATGCGGCTCCGGAATCGCAGGTTGCCGACCCCTGTTCTAGACCATGGTAATCTCATAAATCTACCTCCCGCTTTCTGCGGGAGGTAGATTTATGAGATTACCATTTTTGTACCTTTGCCTTCTCCTAATAACTTTTGAAGCCTCGAACCTCATGAAATCTTTTGAACTTCATGGAACGTTGTATGCATGGAATGCCATTAAAGCCCATCTCGTTGTATTTCATAAATCGCTTCCTTCAACAAACTAATATCACACATTTTTAAGTTAATTCTACCCAAGAAAAAATTGTAAACCTGTCGTACGTTAGTAGCATGGCCGGACTAAGTGTTAAATAATCCGAATCACACTCTTAAAGAAGGAGACCAAATATGAAACTTTTAGCTGCTATGAACTTTATGAACTTTGCCATAATAAGAAAACTGCATGAGATAATACTTTTTTTTAGTACGATCTACTTAGAAATTGAGAGTATTTGGTGTTATTCGCCCAGTAATATTTATTACTATCATAGCGTAAAACAACATTCAAATATCGGAAGTAATTTACTATTTTCAGTAAATATGCATAGCAAGTAAACTCAATATATCTTACTTTTATTTTCTGAAAAATCCGAAGTCTCGCACTTCTGTTGTATGTATTGATAAGGGAATCCAGCCACTGAAACAGAACATAAAAATTTATAAGGTATGTAAAACTCGACAAGACTATGAAAATAACTATTCAGCATTAAGTATATGGATTGAAAAATCATGTTTACTCCTTAATAACTTTAAAAGAGAAATCTGCTTTACCCAATAAAAGAACAAAGAATGATATATGTGCATTATTATTTTTACCACAATGTATATACGTTGTGGTAAAATTCTATTAATTATAAAGGATTTCATCAAGACTAAAAACGGAGTGCAAATACTTATAATACAAAGGTGCTAATAACACAGACTTTATTAGCACCTTTATTCTACTTACAAGATCTCTAGTTATACCTCGACTGGCGGTAGTTGAACAGATTTCTCCAAGAGTTAATTTGAGAATGTAAAGAATCATTTCCATATGTGCACGGCAAACATTTAGTCTGTATTCAGACTCTGGTGAAGTCTTACTAACATAATCACATTCCTAATGCGATGATTTTTTAAATTAGTTCCTGTTTATTAAGTGGTCTTTGTTGTAGAATGGCGAGTCCTCTCCAAATTCTTGAGGAATGGCTATTTTGCTTAACTCCCGGAAGTAAACAAAACTACTCTTTACTGCTGTATGAGGTTTCATTTGGTACTATTTCGAGAGTATCATTAAATACATAAGCACTTATAACCAGTCAAGTCTATGAAATACTCTGTAATAATCAAGTATTCCTTCTATTAAGAAACTGATATTTTATGGAAGTTTGTTTTCAAGGATTTTTGTTGTTGTTGTTGTTCACTTTGACTAATTACTAAAATTTACTGATAATGAGAAAACTTGAGTTCTCTTTTCAATTCGAGTTAGAAACGCGCAATTGAGTAGGGGCAGGGGGGGGGGGGTTAAAGAAATATGAGAAACGTGAAACCGACACTAAAAGCAGTCCAGAGTCCAAGAGACTATTTGTTCTTTAAACGACTATGTAACAACAGCTTCGAATCTAAATTCGGAATATAACGAATAGGTTCAACATCGCTAAGAAACTTATTTGGGTATATATCGATTATTCGTTAAAAAAAAACTTGCTTTAAAATTTTTCTAATAATGATTCATATTATGCATAGCCTGTGTAGCTCAGTGGATGTGGCATTTACATACCACGGCGCTTGGCCGCACGAAGGAAGACTTGGTTTCGAGTCTAGTCGGCGACTAGAGGAAATTTTTCTTAGCCTTTTTTCGACCGGTTCCCGAGTTAGTCGATCTCTGGCACGGGCAAGCGGGTTTTTCCTCCCGGAAACTCGGGTTTTTCGTCCCGTAAACTCAAGAAAATCGACCGTAGAACCCACATTATTTCAGGCATTAAATATATTGTGTTAGGGTTAGGGACCACGAGATGGCGGCACATTTGAGCCGTCTCTCTTCACTGTGTACCGCTTAATTAGTGATAGCCTTGGGCCATCTATCTCTGATTGGTACCAGTGGAGATTGAACTGCCCACTCAGTCTCCAAAAGTTAGATAGGGCTAAATGGCCTCGCCTACTCCCCGTATACGGGAATAAAAAGGCGTTAGATGATTTTTTTTTTGATTTTTTTAAAAATATTATGCACAAACAAACAAACGCGTTGTAAGTTTCAGCAAATAAAATAATCAGATTATATTTGAAATGCATTTTATATTTAACATTAACACAGACTTTATTAGCACCTTTATTTTACTTACAAGATCTCTAGTTATACCTCGACTGGTGGTAGTTGAACAGATTTCTCCAAGAGCGAATTTGTACTCCTTCCCAAGAAAGAATTTCTTATGGAGGTCCTCAAATACATTTCGCGCCTGAATGTACAGAGAAAACGAAAATTAAGTGAAAATATTTTAAGTGTTTTTTTACTTGTTATGTTGTATCACCCACCCACCCACCCACCCACACACACACACACACACACACACAAAATCCCCAAAGACCGTGAGGAAAATTGGGATGCACAGATTACAGTTAGGAAAATGTATTAATAGTATACTGATATCGCTATTTTGCAAAAAAAAAAAAAAAAAAATTAAAAAGATAATTTATTTTTTACCAAGTGATCGAAAACTGACAGAATCGATAGTAGAGTACTGAAAAGGGTAAATGCTCGATAATGCATCTCTTGTGCATTAATAGATCTTTCAGAGTCGAGGTTGTCAGGACGTCCGCAGTCGTAGAAGTTTGTACTGAATATCAAATTCTATATTTTTAGTTTATATGAAAGAACTGCTGGATACATTCTCCCATTAAAATAAAAATATCGCTCCAAAAGTATACACTGGTTGGATATACATGGTACAGAGGTAGTCGTGATAAAGCAGTAAACCATTAGAAAGAGTGACTATGGCAAAATGTAAGGTATGCATTTTGGAAGGAAAAGATTACCAGGTTTGTTCCATATTTATGGGAATGTATACTCCAGGAACTTGTTGAGGCCAGGGATTTTGGAGTGTTGGTGGATAGGCAGTTGAAATTTAGAGACCATAGTGCAAAAGTGGCTAAAACAGCTCACAGAATTGCCTGGTTATTGAAGAACACCCTGAAGAGATAAGAAATGTTATAAGGCTTTGATAAGGCCTAATCTGAATTAATGAGAGCACAAATTAGTCGCTTGGATTTCTTGGAGACGTAGATGAGGTGGAACGGATTCAGTAACTGTGATGGTGTCAAGACTGTATGATACTCCACATGAGAGAGAGAGAGAGATTGCAGATTTTTGGGTTGCAGAAGCTTGTTGATCGGCGGATAAGGGGAAATACGATAGAGACATATAAGTTTCTTATTGGGATTTCCAGGATTGATGTGGATGAAATATTTCATTACATGAATAATGTGATGAAAACTAGAGATAAACCATGCAAATTGAATAAGAGTGTGTGGTTATCAAGGGTGTGAGGACTAGATTTGTTGCTTGGAAAGTGGTGAATGAGTGGAATAGATTGACAGAGTCAGTTGTGTGTGTCAGTTGTGTATGCGCTTTGCCGATGAACGATTTCAAGGCAAAATATGATAGACATTGTACAGGTATTGACAGTTGTTGATTAATGTTTTTTTTAATAGATATCCTACGGTGAGTCTAAAGACTCATCGTAGGAGGTGCCTGTATATAATATTTTTTTTCTCTCTTAATAATTTTTTTATTGATTTCTAAAATATTTACACAATTATAATGATCGTCTTTAGTGACATTCCAGCTTGTAATTCTTACAAATTTCAGCACTAAGTGGCATATGTGATTCATTTTCTACATTGCATTTCAATTAAAATTTTGATAATAATACTTTTATTTGCATCTATATTTACAACACGTGTTCTTCTAATATTAACAATGAAGATTACATGGAATTTTTGAATATTGGATAATAATAATAATAATAATAATAATAATAATAATAATATGATAATGTCTCAGATAAATTACATACATATGATTACTACAGACATTTTTTTGCATATTTATACATTATGTATAAAATAACAATTTTTCTATTTTCATCGTACAGATTATTTATATATTTACAATTAATGCATATTACACTTGATACTTTGTACATTATATTGTAGGCAGTTTAAGGCACATTATTTCTTTTCAATATTTTTTTCTTTGGATACAAATTCGTATACTTTTTTATATCTGTATCTTCATTATTATTATACACCGTACTGACTGTTTTGTTACATAATTTGCAGTCTTTGATTATGAGGATTACGTGTGGATGAATGAGGCGGATTAATCCCACTTCGAAGTTTGGGTTAGCTTTTATGAAGAGAATGGGATTAGCCTTCAGTATTTATGTTGTTGTTACTATGTATGGATGGAATGTAGGCATTGGATGCTGGTGATTTGTGATGTGTGTATTAGTGTTAATGATATATTAACTTTGTTGGTATATTTTCCAGTGTTCGTGTTTTAATATTCTGTAGTTGTCTATGTGTTTTAAATTTCTTGGTAGGTTGTTGAGTATCGTGGGTATCTGATGTGATCTCACCAAAGAACCATATGAGTTGTTGAATGCTGTAGGGATGTAGAGAGTTGTTGTGGGTCGTGTTATACGGTATGTATTTCTGTTGTTTCGATAGGTGATGCAGAAGTAATTCCTTAGTAATATTATGTAGTGTTTCAGATTTTTAATGCTCAGGATTCTGTGTATCGCCATGTGCTGGTCGGATATTGGCTGTTGCGTATAAGGTCGAAATCACTGTTGACACAATTTTCCTATGCAATATTTCTAATTTCGTTAGGTGGCTGTTTGATGTGTTTGCATAGATGTTATACTGTATCTGAGTAGGGATTCGCAGATACTGTGATATAGTAGTTTTTTTTGTGTGTTAGATGGAATAATGTATTTTACTTGGAAGAGTTTTGCTGCGATGATCGGGAGTTTGGTGTGTAGGTATTCTATATGTTTTGTCCATTTAAGGTGGGAATCTATATAGAGACCGAGGTATTTTGCGTGTGTTACAGGTTTGATTTCGGAACATTGGGAGGTATTTTTGTTGTTAATGCAGCGGTATGTGTGACAATGTATCGATAGTGATGTGGGACGTATGATTCTCGGGTTGTGTATTATTAACATCTGTGTTTTGGTGCCGTTGATTACAATTGCGTTTTGGTAGAAGTATTTTGTGATTTCATTTAGATCTTGTTGTGCTTTGGAGAGAGCCGTGTTAATGTCTGTGTGGATTGCCAGTAGTGCGGTGTCATCTGCGTACTGAAATATTTGACTTCTTATGGCCAAGTTATGACCATCGTTAATGTATATATTGAAAAGAGTGGATGATAATATAGCGCCTTGAAGGACACTGTGTTTTATTTGTATATCCCGGCTGTGACATGTACCTGTTTTTGTTACTTGTGTTCTGTTTGAGAGATAGTTCCTGAACCAGGTATGCAGTGTGCTTCTCATACCTATTGAGTAGTTTGGTGAGTAGTACGTCATGTTTAAGTGTATCAAATGCTTTGGTTAAGTCCAGCAGTATAAGGACGGCGTACTTGTTTTTGTCGAGAGCATTGTTTATTGCGTCGGCGATGTCTTCTAATAAAGTGATGGTGCTTTTTGTTTTCTGAAAGTCGTATTGGTTTTGTAAGAAGATGTTGTACTTCTGTATATAGTTCTGTAGTCTGGTGTGTGCTATTTTTTCTAGAATTTTTGAAATGACTGGTAGGGGTAGCTATTGGTTTGTAATTCTGAGTATCGTTTCTTTTACCATGTTTGTAAATTGGCGTAATTATTGCAGTTTTTAGTTGTTGTGAAATAATGCCTGTGTCGAATATTATGTTCACGAGTTTCAAACGTATTGGATTTATTTGTCCAAAGTGTGTTAAAAGGTCTGTGAGTCTTATTTTGTCTATTCCTGGAGTGGTCTTCGGTTTTAGCTGTAAGAGTGCTTCTTTCAGTTCCTGTTTTGTTACAGGTGGAAAATTCATAGTTTGTTGTTGACTTTGTGTCGGTAGTTTTTTTTATCGTTGGTAGATTGTCTTTTTTGAGTCGTGTGATATTGTTTGAATGAGTCTGCTAGTTCTTGGTTTTTATCCTGACCGAAAAAACTTTTTGCAATAAAATCTTGTGCTGAAGTTTTCTTTTTTCGGGTTATAATTCGTTGAGTGTAGTCAATGTTTGCTTCATGTTGTCGTTATATTCCATGAATTTTTGGAAGTAATAGTAGTGTCTTTTTGCACTACGAATTTTTGCTGTTAGTTGATTTCTTGTGTTTTTTGTATAATATTGTTGTAAATGTATGTTACTGGGTGACGTTTTTAGTTTTTTCCATAGATTATCTTTTACAGTAATACTATTTAGTATATTGCCATTTATCCATGGATTATAATCTGTTTGTCGCCTCGTTTGTGTAGGCTTTGTTGCTTTTTTGTATATTTCTGTGAAGTTGAGACAAAGTAGTGATCGGCAGTTTTGACGTTAATTACTGATGATGTATATGTATGGATGGGAGCCCGTATGTTGATATGATCAATGCATGGTTGTGTTAGTGAATTGTTGAGTATTTCTTCTCTTGTTGGGGGAGTTAATGGTGGAGTTTATGTTGTACTGAATATATCAAGGTATGTGTTAGTGGTTGAAGAAGCGTGGTCAAGAGTATTCATATTAATGTCTCCTTATTAGGATGAGCCTATGTGTTGTAGGCTCATTTGATGCCGCCTAGCCATGCTTCTAACTCATGCAGAAAGGAAAGCTGAGTGGATTATTATCTGGGGTTCTGTAGATTAACAATAATTAAAATAAATATAAATAAATAAAAATAAAATAAATAAATAAATAAATATAATAATAATAATAATAATAATATTTACTAAAATAAACAGTCCAAAAGAATTCAGTTCGGCGATGCAAAATTATATAAATTAAGTGGATATTAAATCCGGCATTAATGTAGAAACTATGACGTTTTCGTACGAAATTTGACCAAAGAGCTTACGGGAATACATTCTGCGGCATTTACGAGTTGCCCTAGCGTGGACCATATAGAAGATATGATCGCTTGTCCAAGCATCCATATATTCGCCTTTTTATTGGTCCATTTTGATAAGGTTTCACTAGCCTGACAGCTGTTTCGAACTAATTGTTTCTCCTTAGAGACAAGGCATTGTATAAGTGAAGGCCTCTCTAAAAATTAAGACGATTCCCATACCACTCCCTCCGAGTGACCGTCGAACTCAGCGGTGGTTCCACTCAGTGACAGGCTTACCTTACCACTGAGCAGAACCGCTCATATTTCAGGGGAAAAGCATTCACCGACACGGTGAGCCTGTCACTGAGTGGAACCACCGCCCAGTTGGACGATCCTTCATTCATTCGCAAGGTGTGATCTGGCGATCGCCTAATTTTTAGAGAAAACCTTTACTTAAATAGGCTCCCGCTGAGGGGGAGTCTTAAGACTTTGGGAGGTTTTGCCTTCAGAGAGCAATCTGAGTCTCCGCGGGTAGGTGTTTTCCGAGATGGCCTCTATCGCGGCCGTGTCGGTGAATGCATTTCCCTGGAATATGGGCGGTTCTGCTCAGTGGTAGAGTGAGCCTGTCACTGAGTGGAACCACCGCCGAGTAGTTCCTGAACTAGATCTTTCGGTCACTCGTAGGGAGTGGTCAGGGGGATTACCTAATTTTTAGAGGGGGGGACCTTTACTTAAATAGGCTCCCGCTGAGGGGAATTTTAAGATTTTGGGAGGTTTTGTCTTGAGAGAGTAATTTGAGTCTCCGGAGAAAGTGTTTTCCGGCGTGGCACGTGTGGGACCACGCCGGTGGATGCTTCTCCCTGGAATATGAGCGGTTCTGCTCAGTGACAGGGCTAGCCTGTCACTGAGTGGAACCAACGCTGAGATTGACGATCCTTCAGTCACTAGTAGGGACTGATCTAGGGTATCGCCTAATTTTTAGAGAGGACTTTACTTAAATAAAAGGATTCCGCTGAGAGGGGTGGGATTAAGATTTCGGGGGAGTTTTGCGTTGAGAGAGAGAGAGAGAGAGAGAGAGAGAGAAAGCAATTTGAGTCCTCGGGGATTGGTGTTTTCCTGCGTGGCCTCTATCGGGGCCGTCGGTGAATGGTTTTCCCCTGGAATATGAGCGGTTCTGCTCAGTGGTAGGATGAGCCTGTCACTGAGTGGAACCCTCGCCGAGTTGGACGATCCTTCAGTCACTCGCAAGGTGTTATCTAGGGATCGCCTAATTTTTAGAGAGGACTTTCACTTAAATAGGCTTCCGCTGAGGGGGGGGGGGTTAAGATTTTGGGAGGTTTTGCCTTGAAAGAGCAATTTGAGTTTCCGGGAATAGGTGTTTTCCGGCGTGGTCGCTCTTGTTAATTTTCGTACGAAAATTTCATAGTTTCTATATTCGGCTTTGAAATAATGCTGGATTTAATAACCATTTGATTTTTATAATAATAATAATAATAGTTTTTAACGCCTTTTCACATATACACTAATATCAAATCAAAATATCAGTAAAATGAAATTATCACACGTACAAGCCTTGCCCTCACATTAAGGAATGTATATAACAATACTATTATCATTATTTGCAAAGCAGGTCCTTTCTAGGAAAGTTATCAAAAAAATTCTAACCTAAATAGGTTACAATATCTAGCATTCATTGCCAAGCACTCCATGCTCTTCTCTCCAAAGGGGGTTTTACTAGTCTGCTCAAATATTGCCTAAGACCACCTCCATCAACATCGTTTCTAATAATTGTCCCCAAAACTTTCAACATCTACAAAACACCTAAATAAAATAAATAAATCCTCTGACTTTTATTCCTCAAAGTGAGTAGGAAGGCCCTTTATTCCTGACTTTGAAAGATCTGTAGGTGTTTAACCTCTAACCTCAGCAGTCATTGATAGCTATCAATGATTTTATACGCATCCGGAGAGGAGCGTATGCACACAATTGCTGTCAGTGGTACCTAACCCTAATAATATGTTATTGTTACAGGTAGCACAACTGAAGAATCATATTATGTTCATACAGATTTATTATATTTCAACTACTGCTCATTAGTTTCAAATTCACCACACACACACACACGTGCGTATTTATATGACATTATATAAGGAATTATTAAAAATTAATTATAAAAATTAAAAATTTTAATAATTATTAAAATAATTAATTTATAACAAAAAAATCAATAAAATTCTTTCGTTTGTCTTATGTAAACCATTTAAACATCTTAGAGAATGTACAGTGAAATATAATAACAGTCGAAAAAGAAATTATTTAGATTAAGAGCTATGTCTCTTTTTCGCATGCAAATTGAAGTACAGAACACTTTCAGAGAAAGCTACTTCACTCGTGGTAATTAACCGAAAAAGGGCAACTGCTATAAGAGAAGAAATACATTTCGTTATACAAAATGTATATATTGTCTCAAGAATTATGTTTATAACCTCTTAAATGCTTTAAAGCTCGACAAGTAACATTTCACCTTTGTCTTAAAAGATTCTTAATATATCTTTATTTGAATATTTTTAAACTAATAGTTAACTTATTTTAAAAATACGAAGCGCAGCAAAAAAAAGTAATGGAATTTTTAAAAAAAATCTATAACGCAAATATCGCTCCGTGAGAGCGTGCTAAAAACATAGAAGCTTCTATGTACTCGTATCTTTATTTGTTTCATTATCTTTATTTCAGTACAGTATTTTTAGTTTGATTTTGGAATTCACACAGCTAAATTACTAATAGCCTGACAACTATCAACTGCAATTTCAGTAACTGAGTATTGGATCACTGCGGATATGGCTACAGTAGTGTTGATGTGCAGGTAAGATCGGAGTGCTTCCCATGTGATGTAATGGAACGATCTTGTTCGTCTTCATTCGGAATATTTTGTATAAATATATCTAAATATGTATATTGTCTAACATTGCACATTCTGTGTTAACCCAAGTTCCGCATGCTATCGACATAATATTTTAGTAAAATTCCATTTTGCACTTTCAGGTACTTAATGTATATGGCAACCAGTTTATATATCCCATAGAAGAGGTCTCATATCTGTAAATATACCCTTTCTTTATTAGTATAGCTTTTATAGTACACTATATAGGATATGCATTTGGAAAAGGAAAAATCTGAATATAAAGGAATGATATAATATTTTTTTTATGTGACCTCCATCCACGAAAGGTTTATAACCCCTTTCGTGTGTCGACTGATATTTTTTCTTCTTCTTCTTTTTTTAATCAGTTTCTACGTAATTCCGAATTACGTAGAATCTGCACGAGCTAATAAGGTGTTCTTAGCATCCAAAAAGTTGGTACTTTGAGTAAGGATTTACCACTGTCAGTTAATTTAAGAAGGATGTAATCTTTTTTCTTTTTCTTTTTTTTTTTGTGTAAAACACCTCTGTGATTTGTTGTATTAAACATCTACATTGTATTAGATTATTTGAAAATGTTATACGGATTTATGTCTGATAGTTATAAATAAATTCACACATTACGTTGGTGATGACAGATAAGCAGGTGGGTGCAAACACGCTACTTTTTTTTGTCTACGGTCAGATTTCCTTCTTACCATATAAAAGAACTGCAAAGTTAGTTCTTTTATTATTATTCTTTTGATGATTGACAAGATGATAATTTATCAAACTATATAGCCACGCTACTCTAAGAATGTTCCCTTGTGTGAAGTAACACGGAAGTTGCATTATCAGTTGACTTATTTTTGATGTATGTGTTGATGCTTGGAGGCATAGGGCTAACCACCTTATCCTCGATACGGTAGCGGTTAAATGTAGAAAAATCCTCGACATCGCAAGGTAAAAGAGGAGGGAAGGAAGAAGAATTGTTGATGTTTCGCTGTGCTGTAGATAATAATATCATAGTACAGTATTTCGGATTTTATTTCTTGATATAATTTTATAAAAATTAAAAGAAATTATTAATTTTGATCGAATTTTACCAGGTGACTTATTTACATGAAACAATGGAATAATGTCGATTTGGTTTCTACAGATAATGCCCAATTAGTTTAGAGATTACTCTTTAGAGTAATACATTTTTAATTATAATAAATATTATAATTAATATTTTAATATTTGCATGATTAATAATATGAGGTCTTAGTATTTGATTAAATACATCATAATGGTAATAACTGAATAATAATTTATTAAACTGTTACTTTAAATGACATTTCAAGGAATACTTACGTATCGAGTTGATCTAGGATTCTCCCGAAGTAGACAATGGTAACGGTTTAGATTTCCTGAAAGGGTAACAGAAAGTCAAACGTTGCTTTTCATAAAAGCTTAGATGATATTTGTTGAGGAGGGGAAATTATGAATTAACGCTGGTGGTGGTGGTGTGTGTGTGTGGGGAGGGGGGGGGTGCTGGGGGAGATGAGTCGGTCTGGTATGACAGTAGGCCGGGAGAGCCCACTGTATTAAAAACATTTTAACAAAGAAAGGAATAGTCACCTAAAAAAATAAATAAAATAACTATTCGATATTTTTTTTCGAAAAATTAACAAGTAAGTGTAACTTCTCGGTATGGAAGAAGAAGACACAGAAAGAAAGAAAGTGCTTATACTTATGACCTATCCATGCAGCTATTTATATGTAAAACGGATTTATTTACCCTATATATATAAAATGATAAGCTTTTTGTGTAAATTTTCTGTCACGTTTTTTTCAAGTTATTTGAAACGTTTTGAAACTCAGGGGAGAACCGGCCTACCAGTCCGGAACTCGGGGGGTTGGGCGCCGTAGGTGGAGGGGGGGGGAAACCCCTTTCGAGTCTTCGAAATTCCAGTCATCAGAATTCAAGGACAACTGGCCTACCAGTCCGGAACACGGGGGTGGCGCCGTAGGCGCCAGGGGAAGGAGCCCCCCCTTGTATCCATATAAACGATTCATTTTACACCAAGAGCACAGGAATCTATTTAAACATTTCTTCCTGTAATTTGTCTTTAATAATAGCATTTGCAACTATATATTTTAGGAGACCAAACATTTCTGTATTGTAATTTCCCCCTTTAAGATAACGGTACTTACTTTCTCGTATTCTATGCTGTCTCCTAAAAGGTGTTCTTTTGTGATTTGACAGACAGCCAGCGTTCATGCTACGCTTTTCAATAAGGGCGCGAATACTAACAGGCTTGCATCTTTATGGAATATTTCAACGCGAATATCTGCGCTTTGAATTGGGTATGTATGGCCAAGGATTTTTGTAATTATTTTTTGAATCATAATGTCATAAAACCTTATTTTTTTCACAACCAACTTGAGTTGTGGGGTAAAAAAAAGTCGCTGAGTGTCAGATCTGAAAAATAAATAAATAAATAAAATAATAAAATAAGTGGGTCGGTTTGAGTCTTGGGAATGCATTAGTTATGAATAGTTCTACGAATATATATATATATATATATATATATATATATTTTTTTTTTTTTTTTTTTTTTTTTTTTAATTTTATTATTATTATTATTATTTTCATTCTCATTTGCAATACCATTTGACGATCATCATCGGGGTGAGAACATAAAAGAGTAATTTGTTATTTAAATATTATAGCAAATCTCTAGAGAAAAATGGATTCGAACCTGAAAATTTGAATATATAAGATGAAAATTTTGAAGATGGTTCCCCAGTTAAAGAAAAATCTGTTTAGGGAAAGAAAATTGATAGAAACTCTATAATGCGTTACATGGAAATAGTATTGCCCTCTGTATATCGTTGTCGTACAAAGTATAAACGCCTTAGGTTTTTAGGGGCGAGGGGGAATGTAATTCGCCTTCTCATATAATTCAACCGAGGAATGACAAATCGTTTGATCCACCGTCGTTTTGGATTAATAGACACATTGCTATTTGCCACTAACGAATTCTGTGATATCTACGCCAGCGTCTGTTTGGAGCTGGATCCTGAATATTCCAACACAATAATACTCCGTTCTATTAAACCAGGCTTTTAAGTTTAAAAACACATCCTGCTTATATTGATGAAATAGCTAATTCGTGCAAATAAGTCAAATTCTGTTCTTTATGCAAAGTTAGGCCCATCTTTTTTAATTAGCTCATTAAAACCAACTTTTTTTTATCAATGTTGCTAGCGTAAGAATAATTTTGAAAACGTAGCGTTTAAGACTTCACAGTGAAATTAGTATACTGGCAAGATTAACTACTGTATTTACAAATAACAAGTTTGAGACCTGAGTAAGAATATACTTACCATTTCCTTCGCAAAGGAAATTCCATGTAACCACCTACATTAAAAGAAATATTTAGATCAGTTGTTAAGTTATTGACTTCATAGGATCGCTAGCAAAACATTTAAGTATCTCTCATGGAAAAAGCCTACGTTTGATTATGTATGTATGTGTGTGTTATTTTATTATTATTATTTATTTTATTGCAAAAGATCTGCTTTTTGCTGATGAGAATATCTAAGAACAGTAATTTATTTGTTTCTTTCCAATTTACTCGTGAATTTTATTATTATTTTTTATGATATGCTGATGAAATGGAGAAAAGTATTTAGTTCAGCTCTATTTTTGCCACACAACGAATATGGCAGCAAATATCTCCACCAACTAGAATATTTCAAGTTGGTTTGAGATGGAGGTAGGTTTTTCCAAATATTTTCATGCAATTAGTGAAGATAAAGGAGCCAATGCTGTCCCATTGCCAAACTAGACTGTCCGCTATAAATTTAGCTTTGACATTCGAGCAAATTAGAATAAAGCGGTGTGTAAGGTTTCGATAATATAGAGAAAATAGTTTTTCAATGTGAAAGCTTCATGTACAGGGACATTGCTAAATAAGGTTACAACATCTGGATTAGACAGAATATTTAATGAGATCAATGGTGTTATCAAGACAGTATGCTTGCAGGCAATTTTAAGTAGACTGGCTTATTTAAGTTCTTATATTTATTTCAAAGCTGATAGTAAACTGCGAAGATTTCGAAAATCCTCTATTGACTTCATAGGATCACTGATATAACAAAATAAGAGAGCGAGAGAGGAGGGGGGGAACCGAGAGAAAGAACAAAGACACGAACTTCACTCAGTTTTCGCAAGTAGTGAGAATGCAGTATAATAAACAGCGAAATCCTTACATTAGGAAAGAAAGAGAAAACTTTTACTTCACAAGAAAATAATTATCTTAAGCGATTAATTTCAACACCTCTATTTAAACTTCATGAATATGAAGTTTAAATAGAGGAGAAATTTGATTTAATTTGATAATTGAGTTAATTTGATACAAGGAGAAAGTATCAAATTAACAATACCTCGCTCCCTGTGGTGGCCGGGATAAGAACAGATCCACTGCAGCCCATGCATGTCGTACGAGGCGACTAAAATGGGTACCCAGGGAGGGTAATGGATGGCAATGCTGCAGCCAATGAAGTTCTAACTGAGGCTCGGCTATTGCTGTTCCCCTCCTGCCATGATCAGAGCTCATAGCTCAATAACACCCTATCCTTACATTGTTCTCTACAGATAACGGGGATTATGAAAACCATTTTTGCTTCGCCTATCTAGCCAAAAAAAAAAAAAAAAGTCAACAGCAACTGATAAGTAATGTCCTGATTATTTAACCGTCCACATAATTCACACGAATTTAGTTAAATTCAAGACACCTCCCCCACACACACACATCATGGTCTTTTACTGACTCTAGGACCAATAATTGGTTTGTTATACTGAACTTTGTTTTTCTGAACTTTGATTTAGAAAATCCTCGTTCGCTAATAACAACAGAATACTAAAGAGTCAGCAATGTTCAATCTTCCTTCAGAAACAGTCGAGAACATTCATGCTATCCGAATACTGCTTCCTAAAACTAGTAACATGAGGTACCATGAAAAGCATTGGCATATCGATATTTTCAGAAGTTATTTTTATTTGTTGTTCAAATGATCAATGTAACATCGAAGGATCTTTTATGTATGAAATTAACAATCAAACGCCAAGAATCAAAGCAAACACCTCTTTAATAAAAGCAAATCGTATTTATTGACTCACCTTTTCTAGTATTGGGATACATGTCTGTAATTATAAAAAAAATCATATATTCATAATTATTTTATGCTAACCACGTGTAATTTGACATTACTGGATAGGATATATTAACTTTAATTAATATTCTGCAATTGTGGCATTGGTATTAAAATGCAATATCTTCATATATAATTTATTTTATATGTAATGAAACTAATTGTGAGGTAAGAATTAATTTTTTTTATTAAAAAAAACGCCAATTAAGAATATATATAATTCAAGCAATTACGTATAAGAATGAAATCTGAAAACGAATATGATGAAAGGCGAGACTTTTAAAGAAATGAGAAAGACATTTTCTCTTAAAAAGCGTGCCGCGAAGATTGAATTTAATCTTCACGTGACATAAATATTATCAAACCATTATTATTTAAAATTAAAAACACACACACATAGAATTCAAAGAAAAAAAACTCTGAAATGCTCGTGATGAAATCGCGAGTTGAGTGCTTTCATCATTTAAATACAGTATTTGCATATTCAAACATATTTTAAGTAAATATAAAAAGTAAATTTTGACACTATTTTGAGACCTTTTCTATTTTAGCTTGTTTTTGTCTTATCTTATTTTTTTTTTAATTCTATCTTTTTTATTGTTGTTGTTGTTGCTATCTAGAAATGTTTATAAATAATGTGACTTACCATCGAATGTGGAAAGTTCTTTATTTGTTTCTAAAAAAAATGATAAAATAGATTAATTCTTCTGGTTCCGAACTACAATATTAGCATAATTTAGATGTATGAAAAAAGCCTTAAAGTATTATTTATTTCCTATTGTTTTATTACAAATATTGGAAATAAAATATTTGCAAAATAATAAGAAAAATGCAGAAATAAAATATTTGTAAAAATAAAAAATTGCAAAAATAAAATATAAAAATTGCAAAAATAAAATATTTACAAAAATAAAAATTAGTAAGAATAAAAAATGCAAAAATAAGGAGGACACTGACTTGTAGAAGTAAGGATGTTATGATTCCTTTGTATAAGGCTTTGATCAGGCCACATATGGATTACTGTGCACAGATCTGGTCACCTGGTTTTCAAAAAGATGAAGATGCGTTGGAAAAAGTTCAGCGGCGATTGACTAAGGTGGTTTCTGGTCTCTGCAATGTAGAGTATGAAGACAGATTGACAAAATGCAATTTGCAGAAATTGGCGGATAGAAGGAGGAGGAGGGGATATGATCGAGACATATAAGCTTTAAGAGGTTATTGCCAGATTAATGTCGGAGAGGTTTTGCACAGAATGGGTGAAGATAGCAGGAGAACAAGAGGTCATCCCTGGAAGCTGTATAAGTAGGGTGTGAGCAAGGGAGTGAGGAGCAAGTTTTTTGCATGGAGAGTGGCGAGTGATTGGAATGCATTGCCCGAGAGTGTGGTGAGCGCAGAGACAGTGAATATATTTAAGGTGCGGTATGATAAACGGTGTGTATAACAGTAGACCTCCCACGATGAGTCTTTGACTCCATGGAAGTTTTTATAATAATAATAATAATAAATTTGCAATTTATTTTCTTAATAAATTAAGAAAATTATAATAATAAGAAATATAATAATACTTTCCTAAAAAATGAAAAGTAGCAAGAATAAAAAATGCAAAAATAAAATATTTGCAAAAATAAAAATTAGCAAGAATAAAACATTCGAAAAAAAATATTTGCAAAAAAATTAGCGAGAATAAAAAATTCGAAAAAATATTTGCAAAAAATTAGCAAGGATAAAAATGCAAAAATGAAACTTAGCAAGGATAAAAAGGCAAAAATAAAAATATTTGCAAAAATAAAACTTAGCAAGAATAAAAAAATGCAAAAATAAAAATTAGAGAATAAAAAATGCAAAAATAAAATATTTGCAATATATATAAGACTCCATATATATGTTAAATGTAGATGTCATCTTTAACTTTATGCATTTAATATCACCTTGAATTTTTTTTTCAAGTGATTCCATTAAAAAAAGAAAAATTCTTTGTTAAATTTGTTATGAACGATAGCACCGTGTTCTTGTGATCATTCAACTGTTTAGCACCCATCATCTACTGACTTTCTAACGAGATATTTGCGCACGCAAATGTCCCATACGCTGTGATGTGAAAGGTTAAAAAAATGCTCATATCGCTCCACGTGTGGTTAGATCATATGGGCGAACATATGCTTGTACTTTTATCCGACACCATTTCGTTTCATGATTTACTGATGTGAGATTGCTACCGCACACAGTTACGTGCTTTTAAGATTTTCACATCCTAATAAAACAGGGTATGTTTGTTCAAGAAAACTAATTACTTCTCGCACCTGTTCCTTTACGCTTTACTCACGTTAGGTATAATCGTTTTCCAACACTTGAACGATTCATAACGCCATCTGAATATCAGTGCTGCTGCTGTCTATTAGTACCGGTCACATACATTCGAATCGCAGCTTCCCATAGTAGTTGCTTTATTAGGAATGAGGAAATCTTTATGAGTTTCTTTCGTACATTCTTTTCAGATGTTATAATCCTAATACTTTTCTAAACAAAACTGTAAGCTCGTTATATAAAAAGGAATATAAAATCACTTCTGAATTAAGCCAACGCTTCTTTAGGAATTCTCATTCAGTCTTCTAGATTCCAGCTATTTCTCTTACCCTATGATTTCATAAAGGAATTATTACACTAAAATAAACAAATGGTATACAGATGAACATTATTTAAACTGCTTCAGTTTAAATAAGATACTTTTAGACCATGAAAATGCGACTTTTTACCTTGTAAATTACAGCGATGTAAAGACAACTTTATGTATGGACGATTACACATATCGTTCGATGAGTGGAGATAGAAATATCATAATACGCAATGGCTTGTAATAGCAATACATCCGCTGTGTGTGTGTGTGTGCGTGTGCGTGTGCGTGTGTGTGTGTGTAAGAAGTTATTTTTATTTCTGTATATTAGTGTAAAAGTTATATCTGAAGTAAAGGGAGGAAGTGTCGTAGTATCAGCATTTATTAAAGTTAACGTTAGCATTGGCCAATGCTTCAGAACGCCACTAAGATAAAAACCTAAAATAAAGGAGGAAAGAAAGAGAAGAAGATATATTACCGGTAATTGACTGGTTCGTGTTGGCTGACGAAAGGAAGATTTTGGTAAGAGGTAGGTTCAGTTCTAGAATAGCATTGAATTGAATATTCAAACATTGCATTATTGAACCGCATTGTGCAAGGTTCGGGAAATGAGAAAGAGAAGTCCAAAAACTCCACCATGAAAATTTTGTACTCATCTGAAGAACATCGTTGGTGTAGAAGAAAAAGAAGCAGATGAAAGAACCGAACTCTGTGAAACCTCGGCATTAGTTTCAACATGAACGAATAAAGATCAGTCCACCATCATACACCATGTGGTCACACATGGTGTATGATGGTGCTTTCTCTTTGGTCACCATGTGTGACCAAAGAGAAATCAAGCAGTTCATTTGCGAAAGACAGACCGTAAAGTGGAAGCTTATTTATTTAATAGACCGTTCAAAAAACATTCCAATCTAATGCTTTAGAAATACCAACAGTGAAAATTTGACTTTTCCATGGCATTTGTCCAAAAATAGAAAATCCCTTCGTGCGACCGTAGTGGAATCCATACTGGAGATCGTTTATTATGAGCCATTTCTGAGCTGGCATAGAAGTTGACTGTTAATAGATGTCTCTGTTCATTTAGAAAGAATTCGAGTAAAATCATTTATACGAGAATTTGTGAATTATATGTTTTAAAAAGTACACAAAATTTAAACGAAATGAACTAAATAATAGTATTGAAAAAAATTTTAATATCATATTTAATATAAATATTTATTACAACGTTTAAATGTTCAGTAAAAAAATTTTAACAAAAAAATTCATTTCACAATAACTTCTCAAATCTCATATAAAAACTGAAATGTTTAGAACTTACCTTTTCACTTTGCACACAAGCAGAAACCTTAAAGAAATTCCAAAATAAAAACGTCAAAATCCACATAAAATAAAATCCATTATCATTAATAAAATATCGATATTAAAAATTATTTCTTTATAAAATACAAGCGTCAATATTTCTATTAATTAAATATAGCGGTATAACCACCAGTACACCAAATGTAGTCACAAATATTCAGAATTTTAAAATAGTACAACTGTTTAATATTGACTATTAATACATGTTTTTCGTATTCTCTTTAGTATAATTCGATATTTCTGTGATCATAATGAAATTACACGTTAAATTTTACATAAAATATAAAGGTTAAAAATTAAACTAACAAACACGCTAAATATCAACAAATGCAATTATAGTTCGAAAATATTACTTATGATTCATTCAACAACAGAACAATAATAGTTTCGAAACTGCCAATTAGGTCTGGTACGAGAGGATGCAACCAGGACAGTGAATTTCAACCTACAGAAACTTAGGTTCGAACTTTACCTCTTGTTAACTACAGCATATAATGCAGTGCATGAATTGTAGGTTTTTTATTATTTATTTTTTTTATTCAGTAATAACTGAATACAAAAAACTACAACTAACAGCAATTAAAAACTATTGTTATTAATTATCAGTAATATGAATTATCAGTATTGTAAAACAGAAAAAAAAATGTATTGTTTTGTACCATTATTATGTGATACTTCCAAGGAGTCCAAGAACTCGTCGTGGCTCTTAAAATGAGGAGAGTAGGCCATAGCTTTCTCTTATCAGAAGAAAGCCAAACACTTGTCTATCGTGATATATCATGAAATATACCAAGAAATATATAAATTCCACTCTCTTTGAACTTCACACTAAATGTTGATAAATGGATGCTGTCGGTTTCGCCCATTCTCAATACCAAAACGGCAGGCGATTTTTCTAGTAAAGTTGGATCTGGTCTTCAGCCACTGTCCTAACACTTTCCGAAAGTTCTCTATAGGTTTCATCCAGATCGGGACTGTGTGCTTATCAGAAACACACTGCGCTCAGAAGTTTTCAATTTTATTTTCACAACTATGTTTGTGGAAATGGGAATCCAGCATAAATCTGTTGTCTGCCTGTTCCTTGGAATGCTTTTTACTATCTTTGTTATCTTGGAATTGTTCTTAATCATTTAGTGTCCCGTAGTCGATCTCGGATGATCTATTTGTGCAATAGTTGCTGACTAATGTAAGATAGACAGCCAGTGATATTACTTTCTTGGAAGGCGATTAAATCTAAACTATTTCCAGTGTCCAGTGTTATACAAAGTCAAGTCATTTTGCCTGCATTTTCTTCCCTTCATACTTCGTTGTATCTTCGTTTGTCACCTGGTATTCGGTGTAGTGAAAAATGGGGACTTTCAGATGATTTATGGAACATAAGTGTATGGATGCATATATACAAACATATCAAGTCACTCCAAAGATAAAAATCAAGCACAACAGTAAATGGCGTTTAATAAAATATGTTTATTATTTTTATAACTATAAAATAAGCAATTGACTTATATATTGACTCAAAATAACTATTTGCAAATTTATTATTATTATTATTATTATTATTATTATTATTATTATTATTATTATTATTCAAACCTCCTGGAGTCAAGACTCATCAAGGAAAGAAGAAAAGTTAAGATTTCCAAATGAAAAGAATGCGTTTGATCTCTTGACAAAACTATTGGCCGTAACATTGGTTTGACTTGCTTTCATGTTTGATCTACATGGTTATTTCTTTATCCACCGAGGGGGGGAAAAAGCCA
Source organism: Typopeltis vanoorti (assembly GCF_054136105.1). Classification (NCBI taxonomy): domain Eukaryota; kingdom Metazoa; phylum Arthropoda; class Arachnida; order Uropygi; family Thelyphonidae; genus Typopeltis; species Typopeltis vanoorti. The sequence continues at coordinate 91,158,295 of NC_143551.1, read as the reverse complement.
ATTTTGTGGCTTTTCTCCTTTTCTTCGAACTTCTGCGTCTTTTTACTATCGAAAAATAAATGTGTCTCATTTAAAGGATCTTGTCCAACTTTTACCAAAGAGTTTCCTGCTCCCACTACTGATTCTCCAGTTTTCTGACGATTTCGACTTCGGTGTCCCTTATTTATTTCTTCCTTTCATGCTCTCCCATTCCGCTAATATTTATCATAAACCTTGGAAATTAGGCAAAATTTAACCTAGGATCATATTTTAGAGATCGGTCCCATGTCAACCGATCTCTAAACTACTGTCTGTCTGCATTAGAATCTTGCCTATGTCATCCACCTTTAGACAAATGATTTCGAAGAGTTTAGAGAAATTTAAATATTCGTGCTAAAATATCGGTAAAGTGTTTCATTAGATTCAACAAAAAAGGCTCTTATTATTTTTTTTGTAAATGAATACAACGAGTGATGATAAATGGAACTTTATCCTCAAACTTCATAACAATGTCGGAATTTATTTTCTTCACTTTGGATATCGTCTCCAACCGAATCTGATTCATAATTTGGCTAATATAACAGCGACTCCACTTCTCTTACTGATTTGAAGTTGTTTTTTGTGCTACATATGTGAGTAAAACGTTTAGATTGTGTGCTAACCTGAAACCATAAACCAAACCATTTTTCACTTGGTGTATATTAACCTTGTTAACTTCAATCCGCCAAAACTCAATTTTGTCCCCCCAAAAAAACTCCCCACTTCGATAATGAGCAATTTCTATTTGAATAAATTTAATCTCCATATCACATATATCTCTTCTTCAATGCAAAAAACGTGGGTTACTCTTCAATCTAGGTATTATTTTATTTCCAAATCATTATGATACCGACAAAAATCACAAATCAATCCAATCACGGCACACTGATAATGTTCTGGCATAATAAGTGCCATCCCTTAAAGTTCCACGAATATTCTTTACTCAGTACATGAGACACATAAGATAACCAATTAGGTTAATTTGTAACCATTAATATACTCCAATTAATACTACAGATATGGAGGTTCTACTACCGGAATTTTCTACAGATATTACTCCTGCTGTTCGTATTCATATGAAGTCGTTCATTTGAAGAACTATTTGTACCATTTGAAAATACCTGGGTTTCAATCTCGTCCAGGTAGGACTTTTCAGCTAAAAGTGAAGGAAAGAAATAAATATATCTAATACACACACAATGCTTTGCTGAATTTCTCTACTTACAGTTTGTAAGATGGTTTCATTCAGGCACAGTACTTTTGTAAATTCTTCTGGATGAGGTGGAGCTCCAGCTTTGGTGCAGCACTTGCTGTATATCTGAAAATACTGTAAAATATATCAATAGTCTTCTTTAGTACGAAATCGTGAGCATGTTGCACCGCAAACAGCAGTCAGCTAAATTTGTATTTAATTCAAGTATTCTTTCAACTATAGACCGCATCCCCATAGATAGATAGATAGATAGATAAATAAGGTGCATATTCCGGATTAGAAGATGCAAAAGTTATAGATAGATAAGATACATGTTATTAACGCTGCTTCAAACAATAATATACATGCTGGTGTTTAAGAACATGTATAGGCCGTAATTGTCTGCCATATTCTCCTCCGATGCTTTCAAAATCATTGGTAGAGGTGGACTGAGCTGTGTTAACAAATAAGCAAGATCCGCTGCGTTTAGGCAACTCGGTACCACTGATAAATTCCGTTATTAGTGGTACCGAGCTGGCGGGAGGGTGCGGCGTCGACAGCATAAGACCATGGCCCCGTCGTGACAGGTCGACTCTGTTCAGCGAGGTGGTGACTCTGTGATGGTTTGGGGAGCCTTCTCATGTGACACATTAGGTCCCTAAGTGTGTCTGGAGAGGTCTTTAAACGTTGCGAGTTACCAGAATGTGCTGGCTGATATATATATATATATATATATATATATATACAGTATATATATATATATATATATATATATATATATTAAAAAGTGATCATTAACTCGGTTAACATACATATTTTTTAAAAAGAATTGAATGACTAGAACCGAGATTTTTTAAATAAAAAGGTTTTAATATAAAAGCACGACTAGTTTCGGCTTGTAACAGCCTTCATCAGGTGACATTATAAAAGAAAGAAAAAAGAAAAAACACTAAAACACTGAAGCTTAAATAAACTATGAACATCATAGAGAGTCTCTATACATAATTGACATTAAATTGTGGTTGTATTTAAAGCTGTTCTTTCGTTTGTTGTATTGTTGGGGAAGTACGTGCTAGTAGCATAACTTCTCATCATCATCTCAAATACCCTGGTGTATATAAAATATTGTGTGATTGTGATATTCCTTATTTTGGGCAGACAGACAAATCTGTTGAATTGCGTATGGAAGAACACATGAGGGACATTACTTACAAGAGACAGCGAGCCAGTGCCTTATCAAGCCATATCCTTTTCTCGACTAATCCTAACGATGAAAGCCAAAGTCACAAAGTCTGCTGGGAAAAATCTACTAACATCTTCCGTTGCAATGATGAACTAGAGAGAAAAATCTGGAATCTAGGGAAATCATCTTCAATCCTGTTAATCTAAATAATAACTTGAGCTACAACGTCCCAGATAGTCATTCAGCTGTAATCATGTACTGGCGTTCACGAGTTGCTACAAGCACATACTTTTCCAACAATACAACAAACGAAAGAACAGCTTTAAATACAACCACAACGATTTAATGTCAATTATGTATAGAGACTCTCTTATGATGTTCATAGTTTATTTAAGCTTCAGTGTTTTAGTGTTTTTTTTTCTTTTTTCTTTCTTTTATAATGTCACCTGATGAAGACTGTTACAAGCCGAAACTAGTCGTGTTTTTATATTAAAACCTTTTTACTTAAATCTCGGTTCTAGTCATTCAATTTTTTTTTTAAAAAAAATATATATTCCTTCATCACATACACCAAGTATTTGGACACTATGTGCCATGCATATTTTGAATCCTACCACATGCAAGGTATTCAGGGAGTATCTGCGTAAGTCTGATAACAAAATGTGGGATGTGCTGCATGTTTTGTATTGTACTTGATGTCAAGATGCCACGTTCAGCTGAACTGACTTGCAATGTGGGATGGTAGTTGGGTGTCACAACAGTGGTCTTTCTGTCCATGATATTGCTATCCATCTCAGTATACACCATAAATAAAAAAAGTATACACCGTTGCTATATGTCACTGGTAGATGGAAAGCTGATAGTGCTACCACAGCAGGAAAACTACCTGGGAGGCCACTGACTCTCATTCGCTGACATCGACGAGCTCTGTGTCGGAATGTTCCAACATCGCCTCACGTCATCAGTGGCAGGCCTCGCAGTCAACCTCGAAAATGCTTCAGGGATATGTCAGCACTAGAACGGTCTGCAGAGAGTTGCATGTCTTAGGTTACCATGGCAGAGCTGCTGCACACATCATTCCCCCTCAACGCCAAACGACGTTTGGACTGGTGTTTTTAACATCGTTATTGGACCTGTGGTTCTGTGGAGCGACCAATTCCGAATGTTTCACTCTGATGGTCGCGTTTTGATCTAGAGATTACCCGGGGAACTGTCTGACAGGATTGCATCATTCCAACTGTCAGGTTTTGTGAAGGCTCGGTAATGATATGGGGTGTTTCATTTGGACAGGGCTTGGTCCATTGATGGACATGCCCATCAATGGACCATGACGTCTGATGGCTATCTGGACAACTTCATATTTCCGACGCTATGGTGGTACTTAGTACTCGGTAGTGACATTTGCATGTTTCAGCACGACAATGCTCCGTGTCATACTGCACTGTGTGTCCGAGATTGGTTTCCATAAAACAATATTGAAGTGTTGGACTGGCCAGTTCAGAGTTCAGACCTCAACTTTATAACATCTTTGGGACGAATTACGCTCCAGATCACAGCGGAGCGTAATTCGTCCTAAAGCAAACGGGGGGGGGGGAATAGCTTTGCGAGGAATGGAAGAATATTCCTGTTGCAATGTCTCATAAATTGGTTAAAACTATACTCCAAATGATAGTTGCTGTCATTCAGACCAAAGGTGGTCCCACTTGGTACTCGAAATGTAATTAAAACGCTTTTTTTTATCACAACTAGGTGTCCAAATACCTTTGTGAACATAGTGTATATTATATTTGCATATGGCATTAAAGTAAACAGAATCTAAAATCTGCCTGCTATTTCAACCCATCTGTTAAATCTGAGTATCCGATAATGGATCTAAATTCTCATGATTAATAGGTGAAGAGAAGAAAAGTTAATAATATTCATCTTCATCAAGGGTCGCTCCAAAAATAAACTTAAACCTCTCTATATTAAATCACACTACATTAATTTTCTATAACTCAAGAATTATAATTTTATTGTTATTATCATTTCCCTCTTCCATCAGGAAATTTTAGTCGATGTAGAGCACAAGGGTTGTGATCACAAATTATGAATTTCTGTTCTTACCGAAACCTACAAAAAGCTTTTTTTTTTTAGCATATGCCCACATTCGTCCTATGATCCAAACTAATACTTAAGAAGAGGAAGCAATAATTAATAATTTTGTCCCCCAAATTCCCCCACAGGCTACGGATGGTTTACAGCATTAAGTACGGAACGTACATCTTTTCCATGCTTTCATACTATATTTCCAGTTTCGATACTAGAAAAGCAATTCGGCGACCTTAGTATTAGCTGAAAACCCACTCAGTCCTGCATAGGAATTTGAAGGATAAAATATCCATTTCACGTAGACAACTTAACGTTTGCTAATAAAGTTGTGAAGTGTTTGAAAATCATGGTGTTATAATAGCTTACACGATCTTTGGCATGAGTTGAAGTACTTGAAGTACTTAAAAGATGATCCGAGAGAGACCGAACTTCGACTTTTACTGGGTTTTTTTTTATTCCTGTTATTTTTTTCTTTATTAAGGATAATCGTTGACATAATGGTAGTGTTAATTGGCTCTTTTAAGGCTTTTCTTCAAGGCTATCATTTATTTATTTATATTTATATTTTATTTATTGATTATTATTATTTTTAAATTGGACATAAACATTGATAACGGTTCTTTAAAACTGTGTAAAATTTATGCAATGTAACATCTCGTTTGTTCCTTTAATCACCCCAATAACGTCAGTTATTGGGGTGATTAAATTATTGGTTTGATTAAATTAAATTAAATTATTAAATTGTATTGATTAAATTACTCTTAGCAACTGGTGGACTTCTCTCTATGCTCTGTTGATCTTTTTAAACACAAACAATAATTTAAAAAACGCATATTTGTTTTAAATCCTTAAAACTTTGAAGCAACATTCACACGATTAACAACTGTATTTAATGAGCTTGAACATGTGGTACTCTCTCTCGCTCTCTCTCTCTCTCTCTCTCTCTCTCTCTCTCTCCAGATCAGCTTGGCTCTGTGTATCGTGACATTTAATACTTCCATGCATATCGAATATCTCTTGTGCTGTGGTCTAACAAATATATAATTTATACTTTTCTTGTATATTTCTGGAACAGAAGAGCACATTTTGATTTATAACAAAGTGCACGATTCCTTAGTTCATTTTTCATGCACTAAGGAATCGTGATTTACTAATGCTGGTTGCCTGCACCTTGTCACGTTCTTTCTGCAAATTTATGAGATTATAAATGCAAAGGGTGTGATGACGTAATCTCCCATGCTATTTTTAATATTCGTTTCAGTTTAAATGGTTTAAAATTTAACATTAAACGAATTCGCAGTTTAATAAATATCAGATATTTCGTATAGCCTGGGCAATACAATAGACCAGGGTTTCTCAAACTGTGTTCCGCGGAACACTGGTGTTCCCTAACATTTTAGTTTTCTAAGCATTTTTCATGAATAAATATTTTGTAGTAAAAATATTCTGAGGAGAATAATATTCATGAATATGTCGAAAAGCTCACACCCAGAACACCTAATAGCATCTGTGTATCGTTAATTTTTACACATCGAAATCTTTCAACATTTGGGAAAGGGAATACTGCTGTTTATGACCGATCATAAAAATTGCCTGCAAGCCAGCCGATTACAACAATGGGCGGCATATCCTCTGTTCTCAAACCTGAAGAATATGACATCTCTGTAGCAAACGTTAGTGACCAAGCCGTGTATTTTTAAATGTGGAAGTATTCATGAATTATCGTTAATTTTCACACATCGAAATCTTTCAACAGTCAGGAAAGAATACCGCCGTTTATGACCGATCATAAAAATGGCCTGAAAGCAGATTACAACAATGAGCGGCGTGTTCTCAAAACTGAACGAAATAATATCTGCGTTGCAAATATCAGTGAGCAATCAGCAAGGAAGTATAAAGAAAATTTTTCCACTGAAATTGAAGATCAAGGTAGTTTGTATCCGGTTCTCAAATCTATTAATACTGAATACTTTCTTCGTAAGTTTATTGCAGTGTGTAAGTGCTTGTTCTGAAACCGGAGTGCCGTGATTTTTTTAAAAGTAATAGGAATACAGATTTAAATTCTAATATGAATAAGAGACAAGGCACTATGGTTAATTTTGGTATTAAGAAATCTCTTATTGAAGGTGTTTGTGACGGAACAGATAGTGAGTCATTCACCTCAATCCTACAAAGATCTCCAGGATGTACAAAAGGAGGGGAAAACTACCAGCACACAGGAGAAAAAGTCTGCATTCACTCGTAAGTACTTATAATAATATTATAAATATATTTCGTGATCAGAATGGGATATGTCAATGAAAATCAGCACAAATTAATTAAATGATGTTTGCCTGAAGAAACTACGACATGCTACAACATTTCATTAGTCCAGTGATTGATAACTAATTTAAATGTAATTGTATATTTGTCAACATGCCACACCCTATACATAAGTGTACTAATACTCTTTATGATTATGCCATAATTAATTATTAATACTTATGTTAATGTATGAACTTTTAAAAAATTTGGAAAGGTATTTACGAGTAAATTTGTTGGGACCGGGCCCTCGGGAAAAAAAAAAAATCAGCTAACGCCTTTTTATTCCCGTATACAGGGAGTAGGCGAGGCGACTTTTAAAAAAAGAATTATTCTTACTCTTTTAACTAATTTTATAATTAATATCTGATTTATTTCGAACTGTTTAATTTTTGTTACTGAACATTTTATCAAATCATTCTTATTACAATTGCTTTTACATTATTTGATACGGTTTAGTACTTTTCTTACAAGAATTGTTACAATTCATATTTACTTTTGCGTGTTGCAGTCTTTTTTTACTATTTTGCATTATTCATTTACTTTTATATTATTCGACATTTCTTATTTATAATCTTATTGTTTTTCATACTAAAGTTACCTTTACAACACAATTCTATTTGTTTTTATTATAGCTCTGACAAATATTGGAATTTGAATATTACTGAAAAAATACCCATGGATTCTTCTTTAAAGACAGGAACTTTAACACAAGGAGGAGCGAGTACTTTTGCTGACACATATACTCGCATGATTGGAGAAGGTATGGAATTGCAAACTGTGGTTTCTTCAAAAGCTAATATTAAAGAACAAGTCATCTAAGAACAGACCAAAACGGAAGTACCATGAAAGTTATTTAAATTATGGATTTACGTGTATATTGGCAATACACATGCTCCTGATGTTTTATGTAATAAAATACTAGTAAACAGTTCTTTGGCTCCAGCTAAATTTCGTAGGCACTTCGAAACGAAACACACTGATTACAAAGGAAAAGATATAGATTTTTCTAAGAGACGACGTGACTCGCTAGAAAAATCTAAACTTCAAATGGCTACAATTGCTACAACAGAAAATGCAACAGAGGCGTCTTTTCGCGTTTTGCAATGAATACCGAATTGCACTTCATGGTGAAGCTCATACAATTGGTGAGACGCTCATTAAGCCTTGTGTGAAAGACATTGTATCATGCATGTTAAACGAGCAGGTTGCTAAAAAAATAGATGTAGTACAATTATCAAATGATACTGTTTCACGCCGCATCAAAGATCTTTCTGCTGACATAGAAAAAGAGCTAATTCATCGACTTAGACTGCAGTGAATATTCATTGCAAATGGTTGAATCTATAGATGTCACAGGACTCGCTGTATTACTAGTGTTTGTTCGTTACATTGATAAAAGTATTGAAGATTTACTCATGTGCGAATATCTACAAGAAAAAACTACCGGAGAAGATATATTCAACTGTATTAATAATTATATTACAATACAGGAAATCGGTTGGGAGAAGTGTATTGATATTTGTACAGATGGTGCTCAAACAATGGTAGGAAAGATGAAAGGAGTTGTAACACGTATCCTGCAAGTAGCTACAAGAGCCACCAAAAGTCATTGTGTTTTGCATAGACAAGCACTAGTAACAAAAAGAATTCCTACATATTTAAAAACTATTTTGGATGAAGTCGAAAAAATGATCACCTATGTAAAATCTCGATCACTTCAATCCAGATTATTTAAAATTTTGTGCGATGAAATGGGTAGTGCACATAACGCACTTTTATTACATACTGAAGTGAGATGGCTATCCAGAGGAAAAGCATTATTGAGGCTTTTTGAACTTCGTAGTGAGTTAATGGTCTTCTTGATGTCACATAATTTAGTACAAAATTTTATTGAATTATTAAGAAATTCTTCATGGTTGATGAGTCTTGCGTATCAGGCAGATATTTTTACAAAGTGCAATGAAATTAACTTATCATTACAAGGAAAGAATATTACAATTTTTAATACAAGAGATAAAATTGCATCTTTTGATAGGAAGTTGCAATTCTGGATTTCTACAGTTGAACAGAATAATTTGATTGCTTTCCCGCCTTGCATGAAGTTTTGACTGAAATAAATTCTAAAGTAAATGAAGAAGTATCTAACGTAATTTTAGAACACTTGCATGACTTGCAATCAACCCTTTTGCAATATTTTCCAAAATCCAGTAAGGACAATTCCTGGGTTCTGAATCCATTTACAGTGATAAGCCAGCAGGCTTCCGCACAAGTGACTATGAAAATCTAATTGACTTAATTAGTGACTCTGATTTAAAACAAAAATACAATGAACTGCCAATAAATGATTTCTGGACAAGCGTGTCAAAACTAGCTATTTTTGTTTTACTTCCTTTTACAACGACATATTTATGCGAGGCAGGATTTTCATATTATGCTGCAACCAAATCAAAGTCCAGGAACAGATTCGACGCTACACCAAATATGAGAATTCAGCTTTCTAATATTGTGCCTGATATCAAAAGAATTTGTAATTCAAAGACCCCAAAACATCGGAGTCATTAAGAACTTAATTTGCAATATAAGTTTTACTATTTTTATGTGTTTTGTTTTTACTAATTAACATTTGACAATAAATGATTGTTTTTTTTCCTTAACGCTTAGATCTACACATTTATTTTATTTATATTTACCTAACCTACAAAACCAGCACACAGGAGAAAAAGTCTGCATTCGCTGGTAAGTACTTATGATAATATTATAAATTTTTGGTCATCAGATTGGGATATGCCAATGAAAATCAGCACAAATTAATTTAATGATGGTTTAAATATAAATAAAATAAATGAGTAGATCTAAGCGTTAAGAAAAAAAACAATCATTTATTGTCAAATGTTAATTAGTAATTAATTAATTAATTGACAATGCTTAATTAATTATTAGTTAATTTTAGTTAATTAATCGATGTTTAATTAATTATTACTTAATTATAAATCGTTACCACTTAATTCTCAATTATTAATTAACAATAAAATAAGTTAAATTACCAATTAATTATTAATTAATACATTACAAAATAACCAAGGTGTTCCGTGAACATTTCAGGATTTGTGAAGTGTTCCGTCGTAGAAAAAGTTTGAGAAACCCTGCAATAGACAACAGATGTTTAGGGAGAAGAGTCTTCAGCACCACATCCGGTACTCCGCTGCTAACAACGTGCAGAGTATCACCGAGTGGCGTACACCGCTGCAGCAAGCTATTAGAAGACACGAACAAGACAACAGAATTCGGTTGATGTTAACTAAAAGTTAAATACTAATAGTCCCCGACTTATGTAAATTCGGACTTATGCAAAACATTTCTTAATTCAGCCTACGTAGCGCATGCGTGCACTTTCCCAAGTCCTGCTTTCAACACCGACATGCTATATATTTAGTGTTTAGTCTGCATATTTTGTCTGGAAAACAGAACAGAAGCCAAATATCTCGGTGTACTGTTGGATAGAAAACTAACCTTCTGCCCGCATACAAAATCCTCATGTACAAAGGCATCAAAAGTCATCGCACAGCTCTACCCTCTTATCAATAGGAACAGCAAACTAGATATTAAAATCAAATTGCTCCTCTGCCAGTTGATGAATAGTCCCATTATTACTTATGCGTTCCCAGCCTGGAGCCACACTTCAAGCACAAATATCCTTAAACTGTAGAGACTGCAAAACAAATACGCATGATTTTAATTGCACCATGATACATTAGAAATGTTCAACTTCATCGAGACACAAATATCCCTTACATCTACTCTTTCCTGCAATTTTTAACAGTAAATCAAAATCGTCCTCACGCCCAAATGAATTAATTCAACAAGAACTAACCTAGTTCCCTTCAAGGATCTATAACTTGCTCCAATTCGGGCAGAGCACGTAGCTCATAAATTTCTCCTTACATAGTAACCTTATCAGATACCAGGGATTTTAAAAGCATTATGCTTCACCCTTATAGACAGTACCGTTCTGCGTTTCTGCATATTTTGTGTTTGCATGCTATAGATTTTTAGTAATCCCAATGCTTCATTCTAAAAAGTCCAGAAAGAAATAGATGATGCGTTATCCTGTTATTGAGAGCTTTATGAAGAGAACAAACAAGCCATTGTTAAGTCATCTCTTAATAATTTTATAAAAGTTTTAACGGTCAAATTATATATTTTTTCTCTCTTTTTTTTCTATTTTCGCTTCCTATTTATACTGTATTATATTACTTTGCATTAATATTTACATGTTGAAATCGAATTTGTGTGTGAAATTTGTGACTGCAACTAATAGAAATAACCTTTAAAACATGTTAATGCTTAACGCATACACATATTGCAAACAGGGTGTGATAAACGGACGAAGGATTAAATTGATTAAATTAAGGAATTAATTAATTCAATTGATTAAAATGAAGGAATATAAAAATGGAAAGAATGAATGAGAAGGATGGGGTAAGATGAGTGAATTTGCACAAACTATCGTATACGGCGATGGTGAAATTCGCGTACGCGTGTATGATTCGTCTGCTATTCGTTTATTTATTATTAATTTTTTTTTTCAGCAGTTGAGTTATTTGGTCTCAGGCTGTGGAATTCGTTTTCCTCCGGGTATTCTAGTTGGTTTTATGTTTTCACAAACATAAACATAAAACCAACTCTGAAACACATTTTGGTTTAATTATATGCATAAATATGAATTTGGGTGTTTCGTGTAGTTCATGCAGTTGCCATCCCAGATGAACATATCTTTTGGCAGAAGATTGATAATAATAATAATAATAATAATAATAATAATATACCAGCTTATCCGTACGGAGGCAGGGTATTTTTTCACCTGGAAACTCGGGTTTTTCGTCCCCCCAGAACAGGCAAACCGCCCCCTTGAACATACATGAATACGTCCCAGCCATATGCCGGTCCCGAGCCCGGATAAAATTGGGGGGGGGGGGGGAGCAATGGTGAACTATCCTGTAAAAATCTCACCAGGAATACTTTGTGGGCAGAAGCCTACAAAGTCACCTATCGGAAACGATTGAAAGGGAAGATCAGCCGATTATCCGTATTACTCAAAATGTGCATATTGTACTTGATGAAATCTCGTTTTTCTGTATATTTCGCGAAATGCAAATACTTATTAGATTTGCATTCTCCATCAACACCATTAAATTCACTCTGATTGTATTTTTAATTATACAGTTTATCACTGTAGCGGCATTTCATTTTTGGCAGAAATGGACCATTCGGAGGGAGGAGTTTGAAATGTTCGTAACGATGCAAAGAATCTTTAGAATCTTCACTGGAATCTGTCGTATGATCTCAGTTTTAGTTTACATCGCGCCGTTGTCAAGGCTAGTAAGTCTCTGTTGAAAAGCCCTAAAAGATATCTTTGTGGTATTCTTCTCTGGAAGATAGCTTCCAGAGAAGATTTTGAACACAAAGATAAACAATCAGAAACTAGTTCAATTAACCAGCTTTCTGAATCAGCGCCATCTTATATTATTCTTGACAATGTCTTTGTAGTTAAACGAAGTCTTGAAGAACAAGCAAATCAGACAACAGGATATCCAGTCTTCAAACCTTATATAAATGATATTTCAAATGGACCCAGGGACTGAGTTAAAATAATATTCAAATCTTGAAATGGAAACAAAATCATCGCAAATATTAATATATTTACGAACCTTCATTATTATTATTAGAAAACATACAATGTTTTTTTTTAGAAGCTTCCTATCCAAGAACTCGAATAGCAATTTTCTCAACGTTTGAGTCCTCTTATAACGAAGTAAAATATTTGTATACTTCATATATAATATTAATATATAATACTTAATTCGTAATTATTTTTTGTTTCAAAATAATCGGTTTAAAAGAGTCAAGTCGACTTACTTTTCCTTGGAATTCTTTATCGCATTCCAAATACGCCGAAAAGGCAGGACCTGAAAGCAAAGTGAGAACAGTCACTCCAAATATTGCATATTAAATATGTAACCACTAATATAAGATCAACATATCCATAGATGAAAATTTGATGTTCAATAGGAAATTATTAGTTCGTTTCTTTCCATTCTATTTGTAATAATACTTTAAATGATTGTAATTTTTATAAAAGCTTATGTAACAAGAGGCCTTTACAATATAGATAAAATATAAAATGCACACATTCAAGAAAACGTCATTATTTCTTTGGCATTTTTGTATACTAGCTAACTACAGCATCTACTTAATTAGGTACCTTGTAATTTTTGTTGCGTTTTCCACTAATTTATACAACTGAATGAAATGCAAATTAGTATTGAAATAATTGTAGACTGTCATATGAATAGTGACATTGTTGTCATACAAATTGCGCTTTTTGTAATAGTACAGTATTCTTGTCTATATTGACGCCATTGATTTTAACAACAATTGAACCTGGAATTTTCGGTTTATTTTGTCATTTTAGTAGCAACAAATCAAAAACCAAATCTAAAGATAACATTTCACTCAACAAATGTTTCTATTATAAATAGTATTCAATTAAAATCTGCTTATCCAGAACGAAGTTGTTATTTTCTAATTTTATTCTTTATTCATGAATAAAATTACAAATAAAAGTAACATGTAAACATAAAACATATCTAATTAAAAATAAATTAGAAACATTAAAAATTTAACGTGAAATGTGTTTTTTTTTTCATCAATCTAATTGAATGGAATAAGTTGTATAAAAATACAAAAATTAGCAGCTATACTGCGCTTAACATGTGCTTAGCTATATATATATATAAAAGAAATTTATAGTACGGTTCTTGTTCTTCTGAATTCTTTACAAAGTTTGAATCACTGGACATATTTGTGATCGATTCTTGTTTCCCATGTTTATTAGTTCATTATCACTGGTTCACGCATAATTCAGGCATGTCCATCCGAAACGACTTGGGTAAGATGCATCCCTCTTCTAAGTTCTCTCAAATTTCATTATTTTCAAATCTATCTTAGAATTGTCTTTTCTTAGCTTCATTTTTTTTTTTCACTTTGGTTTTTTTGTCACTTTTCGAACCTCCATAGCACAGGCGGTTTCGATGACGTCCTTTGGCCGAAAAGACCTGGTTCGAATCCTGTCTAGGACGCAAAAAACCTTTATCAGGGCTTCCGTTGAAAAGTGAGTTAGCTATTCTCATATGGGGGGGTTGAAAGATTTTTCATCCTACAAACCTGCCATAAGAATACAAACAGTTAACAAACATAATTACACTGGCCTCATAGCCTGAGTTGTTTCGGCTTTAAATCCAAGATACCCAATCAACCTCTCCGCTTCTTTCTCTCTGTCTCTCCATTGCTGTGTCACTTTTTATACTTTCGCATGCGATACCGTTAATATTACAGGAACAATGTCCGAGGACCCTCGTGAGATAATCAGGAAGACGAACAGATTCTTATCCTTGGCATATGAAACTAATATATAACTTAGCAGTTTTCACTGCTTTATAGACTCTGCCTTTTTTTTTTTTATTTATTTATTTTGTAATATCTTCTTCTGTACTGGTCAGTACTTGTGACGTGGAAGTTAAAAACAACCAAGTTAAAAAAAAAAAAATGTAAGATGCAGAGGGAAAATGCCTGACGAAGAAAATTCATAAATCAACTGCGGTTATCCTTATTAAGGCTTTTTAAGATAATGTTAGGTAGATTTAACTTTTGAAATGCGTTTAACAAATATGACTGTCTCTAAATGAAGTTATACTCTTTATTTTAAGCAGATTCGGTGGGGGGGGGGTGGAGAGAAGACCGTAATAGTAGTCGAGAATAGGTAAGAGAATCGATTAAGTGCATTTCACGACTTACAAAAGTAAAGTAAAAAAAAAAAAAGCAACTACGTTACGAACAATTGTTTTTATTTTCATTTTTTAAACATTGCTTCAATCATCCCATTTCAATGATAGAATTCATTCTCAGTAGAGTATAAAAAACTTTTTTCAAGTACTGTTCTTAGGAGCTATTGGCAAAATATGCATCTGCTCTATTCCTTGTGTTCTATTAGCATATTTACCTTACGACCGATCAACGCCTCCGCTCTTCATCTTCCAGCCTATGAGTGTGAATTCCACCAATGGCAAGTCGCTTAAAAAAGTAGATCGGCAAGGTCAGTCTGAAGGGTTTCCGGACTATATAATCTTTAACTCATATATCGAGTTATAAAAATTTTGGTTTCAATTGAACAATTTTTAGACATAAAATTAGGTTATATGATACAAAATAACCATCTCCTTCTCTAGCTGATTAGAATATAATTTGGGATCTTAATGGGATATATTGGGATGGGATGCAAAGATCCTAAATTTATTAGTTTGATCCTGATTGTTCACTCGAGAAACTTTTTCTAACTCTTACTTCGACCGGTTCCCGACTTAGTCGATCTCTGGCACAGGCAAACGATTTTTGCTCTCAGAAACTCGGGTTTTTCGTCCCATAAACTAAAAAAAAAAAAAAAAATCAACTATAGAACTCACACTATTTCAGACAAAAGCGCCTTCGTAGCGCAGTTGGAAGAACAACGGTACATTGCGCCCCTCGATTGGAATAGACCTAAGTTCGATTCTCGTCGCGACGGGAGGAATCTTTATCTGGACGATTTCAATCAAAGGTGAGTTAGCCGATCTCATACGGAGGTAGCAGGGTTTTTCATCCCGCATACAGAAAATTCGGCCCTTCAGAACACACGCAATTTATAGGCAAAAAATACTAGTTGTGATAGTGTTGGAAGTGGGCGGTTGATGGAGATGATTCGTAGTAGAGGTTCGGTGTAGTGGTCGAGACAGTTGTAGGTGTCCTCCCGCGATGAGTCTTCGGACTCCTTGGAGGTGTCAATAATAATAATAATATATTGTGTTAGGGGTAACGGCCGCGAGGTGGCGGTACTTGTCTTCTTGCCTTTCCTTGCAGGATGCCGTTTGAAATTAACATTGGGCCAGTTGTCTCTCTCTCTCTGACTGTTAACGGTGGAGACTGACTTCCCCTCAGTCTCCAAAAGTTACATATTGCAAAATCTTCCTCGCTTATTCCCTTTGGGAATAAAAGACGTTGGCGGATTTATATTTATTTTATTTATTATAGGATATTTATGAAAAATTGTCAACGTTTCATTTTATTTTCATTTTAATCCGACGATTTCGAATTAAAAGCTACAGGAAAATAAAGATCGTATTGCACTAATAGAATCCTTTTTACAAGAAAATCATCATATTCATATGCGTGGACTACTTTTCTCGTCAACCATAGTTTTTTTTTTTTTTGTATCTTTAATTTTTTTTTAGTTTACTATTTATAAGTACTCATTTATGCTTATGCATATAAGTACAAACAACATTCTTGCAATTTAAGTAATTGTTTAGCGAAATAAACTTAATTTTCATGCATTTTATTAAATATATTATCGACCTTTTCAAATATATCAGTTAATTCCATTTTCATGATTGTGAAATAACTGACGTACCGTCATGTCTACTTAAAAGCAGAATAACTGGGATATATCAAGTTGTCTTTAATATTTTAGATAGATTGTGTGTGTGTGTGTGTGTGTGTGTGTGTGTGTGTGTGTGTGTGTGTGTGTGTGTGTGTGTGTGTGTGTGTGTGTGTGTGTGTGTGTGTGTGTGTGTGTGTGTGTGTGTGTGTGTGTGTGTGTGTGTCATGACGAAATCGCTGTTATACTTGAGCGATTATTAATTTCATATTTTGCTAGTAGTCACATCATGCGGAATGATGAAATTTTTTAGCTAGCCCACGGAGAGTAGGATTGGCACTTTTTTTTGGGGGGGGGAAGCACTATATTGTTCAGCAGTATAAGATGGCTGCAGTATGAGATCATATATAGAGAAGTAACTAGGAAAGTGCAAAATGGTGGCTCCAGACACTGAAATAAACAGAGACAGGTCCTGAATAGTACGAGAGTTTTGATACCACACCTAGGGTTGCCACTTGTCCCGAATTAGGCGGGACATCCCGAATTTTAAGAAAATTTTCAGCGTCCTGAATTATACCTAAGCGGGACAACTTATATGGCGAGACGCCAAATTATCCCAAAGACTTACAAAATATGCGAAAGAAATCCTTGAGCGTTAGCGACATTTGTAAATTTGTATCCATAATATGTACCATGCAAAAATATCTGTGGTTTGGGAGTCTCATTGGTCAAATTTTGCTCAGATGCCGCAATTCCCGTAGATTGTAATGCTCGTTGTGATTCGAATTACTCGTAATATGAAATAAGCGCGTTCATGGCCTACGTAATGTGTTTATGTGATTTATCACCATCATTATTGTATGTTACGTTGGCAGCAGTGAAATCACTGCCAGTGATGTTATACGTTATCATAGTCTTCTAGAATCTAGATACATATGATTCATATGACTTTGCTCAACGTCAACGAATGAACGCTACGAGTTGGTTGTTTTTTATGTCGAGTTTGATTGAATTTTGATTGTTTAAAGGAGTTGTGACATTTTTTTTCAGAGGAAGAGGTAAGTTATTATTATGATCGATGATTGAGAGGTAGCGTGTTCTTAATTTTTGTGAATACTACTATTATTATTATTTATTTTTTTTTTTTTAAAGAATTGCTTTCCGCACAACATTGTCACCGATAGTGAACTGGAGTATTGCAGAACATTAGTTTCACGATGTCTAGTTCCTCAAGTGACAGTGAAAAAGAGAAGAAAAGCAAAAAAATGAAGCGTTTATGTGTGTACAGAAGTGTTTGGGAAGGGAAATATCCATGGTTGAAGCCATGCGGAACAAACTCTTTTAAAGCATTCTGTAATATTTGCTTCCATGAATTCAGTATTGCACACGGCGGAGAAAATAAACAGTGATATCCACACAAAGAAAGAGAACTGTAGCAAACAGGGAATGAAATTAGGAAGTTTTTTCATATAATTCGAAACGGAAAGAAAATCAGTAACTGCCGCAGAATTAGGTTTGCTTTATCACACAGTGAAGCATAATTTATCATATTCAAGTATGGATTGTGCCAATAAAATGTGTCCTGTTATATTTAATGACTCTGAAATTGCTTTAAAGGTCAATGTGGTAAGACAAAGACTGACATGCTTGTCTGCAATGTAATGCCCCCCTGAATCAGTCTCCGAAGTTACCAGAGATCTAAAAAAGTAGGTTACTTTTCTATAGCTACCGATGCAAGTAACAGAAGAAATAGAAAGCTGTGGCCTCTGTGTGTGTAAGATATTTCACAGCTGAAAAGGGCATTGAATGTAAGGTTCTTGATTTTTATGAGGATCCATAAAAGACTTCAGATTCAGTTTTTTAAATATCAAAAGTAGGCGTCAAGAGAATTCCCTCAGCCTAGACAATGTCACAAGCTACAGGGCAGACAATGCCAGTGTTAATTTTGCGAAGAAACATTCAGTGTATCAGTTGTTATCTAAGGCAAATAACAAAATAATAAAAGCCAATTGTTCAGCCCACATCATACATAACACGTGTAAGCAAGCATGTGGTGCACTAAATATACATATAGAAACAATTGTTCTCAAAGCCATTTTTCTTGTTCCGCCAAAAGGAGAGAAGAGTTACAGAGTTATTTTGAGTTTGTTGTAGAATGGCAAGAAGTTCTGAGGTAAGTTTGTACTAGATGGCTTTCCTTGAAGCCTGCAGCTGATAGACTTTTACTTAACTGGGATGCTGTTGAGAGCTACTTTAAAAGCATTGAAGAATGTCCTGTTTTTCTGAGGAAAATATTTAATGCCAAGAAGGCCATCCAGCAAGCCAAACTCTACTTTTTATTTTTTTCAAATGTTTCAACCCTTTTTGAAGAATGTATTAAACTAGAAAAAGAAGATTTGAGTGCATCAGAGGCATTTGAAGTAGTCAATGGTTTACAAAACAAACTTCTTAAAAGTTTGTTTTGTAAAACATTTACAAAATTTAGAAACAGCTAAAAAGGACAGGTTCTTTGGAAATGCCACTGAAGAGGTATGAGGAGCCATGATCCTCAAGAAAGCAATCAGTGCAAGTCAAACTTCCTTAAGTTCTGTGAGAAAGCTTTAAGCCATTTGGAGAAATCATTTGATTTCACAGAAAACAATCTTTTTAGTCTGCTGAAGAACTTAAACCTCCAAAGTGAATTATCTTTCAAGCATCTCAAGGAGACTGTGAAGCCACTTAATCTAGAATCCGACAATAGCCTGGATGAGTTATATGAGGAATTCTTCTTGAGTTGTGACAAAATAAATACCAATAAAGTGGACTACACAGCAGGCGAGACCTTAGGTATAAAATGGAAGGAGATTATTCAGAATATTGGTAAAGAAAACATTCCCAATCTCTATAAGCTCATACGGTTTGTTTTAATCATTCCTGGTAGTAATGCCTTTGTAGTAGAAAGGGTGTTTTCTCTTGTGAACTTAAAATGGACAGACTCAAGAAACAAGTGCTCAGCTGATCTCATAAAAAGTGAAATCATCATTTCAAAAAATGTTACAGAAACTTGCAATTTTGTGAGAGTGAAACAAAACAGACAGCTGTTAGAAACAGCCAAATCAAATAAGAAGTACAGTTTCAAATCTTGAATTTCAGGAATAGGTAGACTTGTGTTCCTCAGTATTTTTCTCCCCATTAAAAGTGTTTCAAGTTATATTACAGTGAATTTTGTTCATTTTAAGGTAAAATCATACAAATTAAACGTTAAAATACAAATATTATTAAATCACTAATACCGATACCAATGTATTTAATTTTTTAATTTTTTATTAGGTTAGAATTACATATTCAACTTTGGCTTTTTCATTTTATGCATTTAGGGGAGGGGTAGACTTTCATATTCGATAAGTGTGTCCCTCTTTAGACTTACCAAAAGGTGGCAACCCTAACCACGCCGTATGTTCAAGAATTTTTTTTTTATTTCTTCCGAGGGCTCCAAGATTTCTGCTGCTCAAAACTATATCATGCTTCATGTTTCAGGTATTCTATGATCTTTTTTTTTTAATTATTGATTGCGAGGGATTATTATTATTATTATTATTTACGTGACACCTCCATTATATCTATGTTCATCCTCTTTCCTGTAATGCTAGGAATTTGTACTTTATCAAATATAAATTAAATAAATATACTTTTATATCGCTCCCAAACACGAGAGGTTGCAGAAGCTATTAGTAGATTGGCTGTGTGGGTAGAGGTTAAAAGAGAAGGAATCTGTTGATGTTCTTTTTGAAGAGGATTGTCATCTTTGGTGACTAATACTTTATGGGGAAGGCAGTTCTAGAGAACAGACGTAGATGGGATGAAAGATGAGTGAAATAGTAGGAGGTTCGAACAGTGAGTCAGCATTTGAACTGTAAATTGATATTGGCCAACGGCTGTTCATGTTATTGTAGGTTTAGCAGAGATGAGGGGAGGGGGAAATGATGTGTGTGTTGTGCTGAATGCTCACTGAAGTATCTGTACCAAAGATATGCGGAAACTATCTGTGAGATAGTAATTGGAAAGAGTCTGAGAGGGGGAGGTTTCGTGAATTAGTTGAACTGTTCTTTTTTTGGCAAGCACGAAGAATTTTGATTCAGGTTTTGTTGCATTGTCTTAAATATGAAATCAGAATTCTCAGTTTATGCGGATTTGGAATTTGTACACAGTAGTTTGGAGGTGAAAAGCAACGTCGTGAGATAAACAAGGATGCTTTTTTTTTTCATTATTTTTCGCGGAAGTAGGGGATACCTATAGAAGTAATGCGTTTGTGCCAGGAAAGGCTAGAGGTAAGGGGTAATCCATAATAAATAAATAATAAACCATGCATAATTTAATAGTTTGTTTGAGATTTAAAAAGTGGTGGTCGCATACAGAATTTTAACTAATTACCCATACCAGTATGAGAACAATTTCAAAATTTCAAATATCGTTTGGAACTTGATCATAGAGCTTTTCATATAATTACTTTACAAATTAAAAGAAATAATGTCAGCAAAGGTTGGTCGAGCCTCTGCTACTAATGGCTCACGCAAAAAGTTAAGCAAGTTTGAGCGCGGTTAGTAGTTGGACGGGATTTTAATCGTTCGATGCTGTTGGCACATTTTCCCTCGATGAGTCTTTGGACTCCCTGGAGGTCACATATAATAATAATAATAATAATATTCAGGCGAAAAGAATGCAATTCAAGAGCTTAATACTGTGATACTTACTGCAGATAATCGACTCCGATTTACGAAACAACAGCATCATGTAAACAAAGCAGCACAAGAACCAGATCATATTGAAACACTTACGAAAGGTACTTTATCTTCACACACACACCAATCACACCTGAACACAACACACATACGCCCTTTTGTAACTTGTTAAAAGTTTAAAGAACACCCATTTGCTTGCGCTCTCGTGTTTTATTTAACTTCCGCGCTAACACAAGTACAACGCGACACTCTCTTCGTCTACTATTTCCAAAGTCGCATTCAAGTGCATTCTCTGAAAACATTTTGAAATAGGCGAACTCCGCCAAAATAAAAAGTAAAGTTTCATGCATGAGTAGACACGAACAGAGGGATGAGAATGGAGAAAATAATTTTTCATAAAATATATATATATATATATATATATATCCTCTCGCCACGCTGTCTGATATAGAAAATAAAATAAAATCGCTAGAATAAATGTTTCAGATTGACACTTCTTAATATTATTGTAAAACACTTACCCGCCTTACCTCCAAAAAATGAAAAAATAGTTCCATCACAGAGGAGATTTGAGTCTAAATTCTGTTCATCTCCCAATCGTACAGAGAACATGCACTACTATAACTGGAAATCGAAATTGACGTGTCTACTTAGTAAGTTAGCATTCCTAATTCACGACTTCCAGTTGTATTTAATTGAAATAAAAGGTCAGGTGATCAAAACTGCTTTGTAGGTGTAAACGGGCGAATTGAGAGCTGTTACAAGAACAAATCGACACCACTGTCGTACTTCTTCCAATAAGTACATCATTGACGCTCTTAAAGAAGAACTGAGGTAACTCTAAACGTTGTTCAATCGACGCTAGCGTTTCAGCTAAATCACAACGCAAAAAGGAACTAAAGTATTAAGCCCATGAAACATAGTCCAAAAAACCATACAGCAACATGCTGGCTTCGACAGCATCATAATCATAAACAGAGAAAGCAGTCTATGCCCTCACTGTAGAGATTCACTGCTTCTTTGCCATTGTAAACATCAATCACACGTGCAATTGCAGTCTCCTTCAATCTCGACAACAACGTGCTTCGGTGGGAAAGGCCAAAGTTCGAATGTAGTCTAAGACAAGAAGAATCTTTATAAGAGATTTTCATCTGAAGGTACCGGTCTCATACGGAGGCGGAAAGTTTCTTCTTCCTACAAAACAGGTAATCGTAATGCGGCCAAATGAATACATGCCATTAACAGACATAAAACACTGGCCTCATAATCTCGTTTGTTCAGATTATGATTCAAAATCACCTAACACCTAACCTAACCATTGGATACATTGATCACCTAACCATTGGATACACCACTTCGTGGTGTTGTCTTCCCAGATAGCACAGGTATGTTCGCAGGATAATGCATTGTGCTTCGTTGTCTGTATTGTTTGAGAGTGGTTCACAAACGCGACAGCGATTTCCAGGTATTACCATGGCTGTCCAATTCACTGCATAAACCCCACATAATATATCTAGGATTACATAAATCGACAATTTTTTTGGCCTTTGAATCCTGACCCAGAAACACTCACAGATCTGCATGAAACAATCTTGATGATGTGGTACAAATGCATGCTGCAGCATTTAAAGGCCTTGTAGATTTCATGCGACATCATGTAGCAGAAGTAGCTAGGCAAGCATGAAGCTGGGGAGGTCCTATTAGGATGTTCGCTCTGGCTAGTTATAATTTAATAACATTTAATATTGAGGACGTGCACTAGAATATGTTCATGTGGTTCAACTGGTTTCGACAGGAGCATTTATAAATAAAATCTAATGGCTTTTTATTTCCCAAAAGGAGTAGACAGGACTTCTTTAAGCCTAACGTCTTGGGAATCAGAAGGTAGCGAACTTCTACCCTAGTCATATCTCATTGTTGAGTTCACAAGCAGCAACAATCTCAACACTCCAGGAAAGAGTTCAATAGGACAACTGTTGCAATCTCATTGCTAAAACGCTTAACTGGATTTTCTTAACTGATTTTCCTGAGTGTGGAGTTAAAAACCAGAATTTATGGGAATTATGAGGAAAACAAAATTCTATTTGTATATGCAAAAGATTGACTAACTCGATAATTGGATGAAAAAGTGGACTAGAATCGAACCTATAATATTTTTTTAGATTGTCTTGCATTATTGAAGCTATCAAGTGCGTACACAAGAGTTATGAAAACACTCGCGATAATTCGTTGGGGAGAGTGGGGGAGTATGAAAGTCAGGTACATGTAAAAAGTGACACTGAGCCCAGTTATCATATACAAAATGAGTGGCGCTGTCGTCAACGGTATATGCAAATGAGCCATGGCATAAAAAGCTGATGTTTTGAAGTGGTTTTCCATTTTGTGTTTGGAGAGATTACAAGACATTCTGTGATAGGAAAAATTCTTGGATATGGCTGCAAGACATAATTTAACCAATGAGTTCAGTGGCGAGCCATTGTAAGGCTAAAAGTGGCCACCCAGGCAGAAGTAGAAAGGTTGTTGTATGTAAGTTGTTCTGTGATTTACAGACTGTGGAAATAATTCCAAAGTATTCACAAACAGCATGTGGAGATACAGTGAAGGAAGACCATGGACTACAGCTGTAGTAGGTGACTGATATCCCCGATTATCTGCTTGCTGAAACAGGAGTGCTAGCTCGAATCAGCTACAGGGACATTGGTATCTGTTTCCACTGTGCACAGAAAGCTTCACAAAGAAGGTAGTCTGTATACCCATGTTCTTCTGTGATAGAACATTTCAAATTAGCCATGCTCCAAGTCAACTGGACCCCCCCCCCTAACAGAGGTCAGTAGTTTACGAAAGAGTCCTGATTTTCTCTACAAAGCGATTATATACATGTTTTCATATAAAACCAGGGACATATTATCATCTCCCCCACCTCTAATATCTGTGAAAGGGTCACTAATGGTGGAGGCGGTGTGTTGTTTGGGGAGACATCTTGTTGGGTGGATGCACTATCTGCATGTGCTTCCTAGCAGAACTATGAATGCTGCAACTTATAGAGACGAGGTAACTGACCACCATGTTCGTCTGTATGTGGGTACAATAGGGGGAGGCATTTACCGGTTCCATGAAAATTCATCGAAAATACAGTTCATCGAATGAACAATTCGTCGAATGAACAATTCATCGAACGACAGTTCGTTGAAAATGCAATTAATCGAAAAAACAATTCACCAAACATTTTAACTAAAATTTCATTATATTGATCCCGCAAAAACGGAATTACTAATATAATTTCGAAATTTTTTCGAAAATGTTATGATAAAAGTGATCCATTTAGAATAAAAACTGAACCGTGTAGACAGCTTCTTGCACCGACAACTTCTACTAATTCCGCTAAGTCAGAGAGTTATCGTAATATATAATTTCGACGCGTTATTTCTTTGTTACCCCGAATATAGCTGAACTGAAAATTGGAACGGTTCGACATTTTCTGGTAAAAGTTTCAAGTAGAAAATCTGAATCAGATTCGCTATTTGAAACTTTTATTCATCCCATAATAATTCGATTTGAATTATTATGGGATGAATAAAATTCATCCCATAATAACTGCTGTATTGAAGTCGCATGTTACTACTCGTAACAATAATAATAATAATGGAGCCTACGTAGGCTGGGCTTTTCCTCCCGGAAACAGGCAAATCAGCCCCATGAATAAACATGAAACAGTTATCGGACAAGAAAGACAATAAGTAACCATATTGTCCGATAATTATTCCCTATTAAAGTAGCATTGCTTTCTCACTCTGCACGGTTTAGTATTTGTTCTAAATGGGCCACTTTTATCATAACATTTTCGAAAAGTTAAAATTCTCGGTGAATTTTTTTTCTATGAATTTTCGCTATGAATCAGTTGCATTTTTGACAAATTGTCATTCGATGAATAGCATTTTCGATGAATTTTCTTTCAATTAATTGCCTTTTCGATGAACTCTCCGGATACCTGTTACTCAATTTAAATAATTACAATTTTTGTGGATGAAACACTGCTTTTCACCAAATTGATAAAAATTCATCACAGTTTTTCACTTACGTTTTTTATTTGTTCCTTAATTTATGGAAACCAGTGCGATAATAATAATAATGATACTTTTTTTTAAAACATTTTATTATTTCTCAGATAAATTACATACATTATATGAAGACAATTATGCATAACAAATACTTTCTCGTACATAAAGTTTTTTTTTAAATAATAGTAATAACTGTTTACAACGTATATTATTATAATATTCATAATGATGATTATTACAGATGTTTCTTTGCAATTTTACACTCTATATATACAATATCAATGGATATAATCACTCTATATTGCATACTTTTGTTACAGTTATTACATACATTTGATTACATATGATACATTACTTACATTTGTTTACATATAATACATACATTACATACTTTGGTTTACATGTGATACGTACATTACATGTACTTGGTTACATATGATACATCTTGGATGAGAACTAATTTCTCTGCTTTCATTAATAATATATAATAATAATAATAAATATATAATAATAATAATAAATATATAATAATAATAATAATAATAATAATAATAATAATAATAATAATAATAATAATAATAATAATAATAATAATAATAATAATAATAATAATAATAATAATAATAATGATAATAATAATAATAATGATGATGATGATGATGATGATGATGTACCCACATGTCTGCAGTCTTGTTTACTTTGGATAAATTGGAAGAACCATTTAAATAAATATTTGTATTATTAAAAAACAAGAAAAATACATATGCTAACACCACTATTATGCTAAATCAGGATAGCAGACCATATTTTTGAAAGCCCTTCAACAGGGTAAGATGGAATTTATAAAAAAAAAAAAAAACACTGCACAGCATTCATAAATCTGAAAGGCTATTTTTGAATGTTTCATTGTTGATTTTTACATTAGCAATGAAACACATTCCTAATCTCAAAGTATGCTACATTAAGTTACCTAAATTTACAAGACAGAATTGGTACTTAAATTTGGGTATGTTGCGCCCTTCGATTGGAAAAGGCCTAAGTTTGATTCTCGTCGTGATGAGAAGAATCTTTATATGGGTTTTTTCAATTGAAGATGAGTTAGCCGATCTCATACGGAGGTAACAGAGTTTTTTCTCCAGGAAACTCGGGTTTTTCATCCTGCATACAGACAAATCTGCATTCAGTACACACACAATTTACAGACAAAAAATTAGTAGTAGTGGCAGTTCTCTGTATGATTGAAGTAGTGGAGACGGAGAGTTGTAGAGTAGATGCCCTCCCTTGATAAGTCTTGGGACTCCTTGGAGGTATCACAATAGCCTGACAGTCTTTTAAGCTAACAGTCTAGGGTGCCAATTCTCTCTCTGGTCCCAGTGGACAGTCATTAGAACTTGAGAATTTCAATTTATCCAGTGGATAAATTGAAATTCTGGTTTGAATAAAACAAAATATCAGCTAGCATATAACCTTAGCTTTTACTATTCGAGTGCTAGTAACAGATTATCATGTAAAGCAACAGTGATATATGGAGATGCTGCCACAGAAGCATCCATTAGTAGCATCACCAGGTACATTTGAGGTTCAGGCAATATTTATATCGGCTATGTTTATAGAAGATATGCATATCTTGCAGGATGACTTAAATAGGCTGACGGTATGGACTGAGTAAATGGCTGTCAGTTTAACGTGGCTAAGTGTAAGGTGATGTACTTCGGGAGGATGAGATCACATGCTGTTTACTATATTAACGGAACGGAACGGAACTGCAAGAAGTTCACGAGGCAAGGGACTTGGGAGTTATTGTGAACAAAGAACTTAAGTTTAGAGGGCATAGAAAAGATTGCCAATATATCACATCAAATTACATGGTTGTTGAAGAACACACTGACAAGCAGGGATAAGGAAGTTATTGTTCTATTTTATCAAGCATTAATAAGACTGCATTTAGACTATTGCGCACAGATCTGGTCACCTGGATTTCTTGGTGATGAAGAAATGGTTGAGAGGATTCAGAGGCTAGTTACAAAGATTGTTGCGGGTCTGTGGGATGTTCCCTACGAGGATAGACTGAAGATCTGTGGGCTCCAAAAACTAGCTGATAGACGTAGGAGAGGAGATATGATAGAGACATATAAATTATTAAAGGGATTTTACAGGATTGATACTGATGACATTTTTAAGACCAGTGCAGGAAGGGAGAGAACGAGGGGCCATCCCTGGAGATTATGTAAGAGTGTGGTTAACAAGGCTGTTAGGACTAGATTTTTTGCTTGGGGAGTTGTGAATGGGTGGAATGCGTTGCCAGAGGTGGTTGCGAATGCTTCGTCTGTGAATGATTTTAAGAAGTATGATAGGTATTGTGTAAACAATGGTTAGTATGTCAATGTTGGGTCTCCCGCGATGAGTCTTTTGACTGCATGGAGACACCGTTATTATAATAATAATAATTTAGAAAGTAAAGTAAATCCATATTAAGCACATTAGCCGTGTTTACAGATGAAGTGCAGAACTGAGAGTATACCCTCAACAGGAAAGGATACTTAAATTATACATATTTGGTCATAAAATACTTAACAAACGAGACTTTTTGTGGTTATGAGACCATAGGTTCTTTAACTAATACATATATTAGTATAATTACGCCTACCAGTTTCGCTAGCGACTGTCTAGCTTTGTCAAAGCTCGAACGGAACATACAAAAAATATGAGAGAATACAGAAACGTTGCTAACTGTTAGGCAGCAAAGTTTGAACATATGCGTGACAATGCGTGCATGTGTTGAAAAGCTTCAGTCAGTATCATGGATACGTGTTGTATGCACACGCGTAACATGATTTTTCGCGTATTGTAGTTTCCTTTTTTTATATATTAAGTTTTTCCATATATCTTTCAGTATGGCACCCTAATTCCTGTTGAGGTTGGTACCCGTTCTTAATACCACTTCCGCTTCCTTGAATATTCTATAACCGTAATCATCGTCTAAATACGGCATAGAGCTATTTTCCAGTCAATTGCATGGTTGGAAGTAGAAAAGTGATGTGCTAAGCCTGAGGAGACTGTCCAGTTGTGATTGACATCCCCAACATGCTCCTTCTGTCTGATTTCCAGGCTTCTTGAAGTTTGCCCAATATATGAAAGACCGCACGTACATGGAATTCTATAAACACCTGGATATTTGAAAAATGGTACACTGTCTTTAGGAGATCTTAATATTTGTCTGATGGTAGTAGTTGGCTTAAATACCACTCTGATGTTGTGAGATTTTAATATTCTCGCTAATCTTGAAGAGACTGAAACAATATAAGGGATGACTACTGTTGAAGCGTACTGGGCGACTATTCCTTGTTGTTTTGACGATGTTTCAAACAGTGTAGACTACACCACCTGGAATAGTATAGACCACAGGTTACAATTTAGCTATGAGAAAACTTTCCAGTTAAGAAAGGTAAACCAAATTAAAAAATTTGAGGAACTGTATAAGAAAAAATACCATTCTTATAACAACCTCCCAGATGACAAAGTGATTTTCAACATGTCAGATCACGGCCTTACCAAACAAGAATCCGAAATCCTGAAGAAAGGTTTCAACTTCTCCATCACCCCTAATTTCATTCCAAAAGTGGACTTCATTTGTGGAATTGAAAAGGCCTCCCTCCTCTCCCAGAGGCTACAGCTAACGATATTAGATTCCAGACCACGATTATCCTTGCAACAGCAAAACAACCCAAACAGAACACCACTCCATACGATAGGAAGGCCATTTGTAACTTACGAAACAACAAAGAGATAATCATTACTAAAGCTGACAAGGGGAACTCCACAGTCATTCTTAACTTAAAAGACTATTTCACTAAGATAAACAATCTCCTGTCTGACAGTTCCACGTATATACTAAAGAAAAATCCTATCATGACAAACCACCACAAAACAAACCTGCTGATCAGAAATATAACTGGTTGGCTTGAGAAATTAAAAAGAAAACTCAAATCCGCACATCCCATAACTCCTCGCCTTTATGGTGTACCCAAAGTGCATAAGGAGGGTATTCCACTGCTTCCGATTGTGGATGGCAGATCCTCCCCTACATACCTATTGGCTAAACACCTTGCCAACTTACTAAAAGGAAAAATTAGATAAACAGAGTCCTATATTAAGAACTCTCAACAATTTGTAGAGAAACTGAAGTACGTTAAGACATCACAAATGGACATAATGGCCAGCCTGAATGTAGTTTCATTATTTACGAATGTTCCAGTGGAGGAGGTCATTACCATTATTAAAGATCTCTTCCCTACAGACATTACACGGTTTTTCAATCACTGCCTGAAATCAAATTTCTTAAAAGTAAACAACACAGTTTACGAACAATTGGAAGGCCTAGCAATGGGTAGCCCGCTGTCACCACCTTGTGCAGACCGATTCGTGGAAAAGTTGGAAAATGAAATTTTTACCAAAATTGCACTTAAACCATCGATATAGTGGAGATACGTTGATGATATTTTCATCATTTGGAACGAAAACATGGAAAACCTACAGGTGTTTTTAGAGAGAATAAACTCACTGCACAACAAAATTAAATTTACTCTAGAAGTTGAAAAAACAGACAACTCCCTTTCCTAGACCTGGTGGTAAAAAGGCAGGAGAATAATTTTAAACTTTCCATATACAGAAAAACCTAGAGATACTGGACGTTATTTACATTATTCTTCTAACCATCATAGATCACAAAAACATAGCATCATTCACATGTTACGGAACAGAGCCAAAAAGTTTATTTCAGACGAAGAGGAGGTACAGAGAGAACTTTCTCAAATTGCTATAACACTATCGCAGAATGGTTTTCCTACAAACATCATCAACAAACACCTTTATAAAGACAACCGCCAACAACAAGGAATAGTCGCCTAGCACGCTTCAACAGTAGTCATCCCTTATGTTGATTCAGTCTCTTCAAGATTAGCGAGAATATTAAAATCTCACAACATCAGAGTGGTATTTAAGCTAACTACTACCATCAGACAAATATTAAGATCTCCTAAAGACAGTGTACCATTTTTCAAATATCCAGGTGTTTATAGAATTCCATGTACGTGCGATCTTTAATATATTGGGCAAACTTCAAGAGGCCTGGAAATGGGGTTGTTGTGGATGTCAATCACAACAGGACAGTCTCCTCAGGCTTAGCACATCACTTTTCTACTTCCAACCATGCAATTGACTTGGAAAATAGCTCTATGCCGTATTTAGATGATGATTACGGTTACAGAATATTCCAGGAAGCGGCAATGGTATTAAGAACGGGTACCAACCTCAACAGGAATTAGGGTGACATACTGATAGATATATGGAAAAAACTTAATCAACTCACTCAGTTTAACGGAACTACAATACGCGAAAAATCATGTTACGCGTTTGCATACAACACGTATCCATGATACTGACTGAAGCTTCTCAACCCATGCACGCATTGTCACGCATATGTTCAAACTCTGCTGCCTAACAGTTAGCTACGTTTCTGCATTCTCTCATATTTTTTGTATGTTTCGTTCGAGCCTTGACTACTAGACAGTCGCTAGCGAAACTAGTAGGCGGGATTATACTAATATATGTATTAATTAAAGAACCTGTGGTCTCATAACCACAAAAAAGTTTCGTTTTTAAGGAAAGTATACTGTTCAGCCCATGGACACTTGATGCATGTATATAAGATAGTATGTTAAATATGAAATCATATAATGGTTAATGAATTGTCACAACATAGCTAGTAAATAATCTTTAATATCAACAAGGTATTAAAGATCTGTGGTATTGAAGATCTGTGTTGGCTTCAAAGTAGGCATGATATACTTAAGCACTTAGGGTTATGATTGCATCCTCTAAGTCATTTGTGATTTTCTCATAATTGTTGATTTTGGTAGAGGATAATAATAGTATTCCATATTTTCAACAGACATGTGGATAAGCTTAGGTGTTAGCTGTTATTCATTTGAGACTACTGTGGTATAATTGACAATACAAAAAAAATGAGATAGTTGGTGTTTTCAAACAGCATCTTCCAAGCAAAATACTTTGTCACATTTGTTGAATTTCAGCCTGTTCCACGCGTTTAAACTTTGTCACATTGTGCCAGTTATTAGTGGGAACAATTTAAAATTGCAACAGACACACTGAAAGAATTAAAATCTAATTTGGTACCCTATACTGTTTGTATTAAGTCAGGCTTAGTCTTAAAATGACTGTCTCCTATATTTTTTTGGTAAATTAATTCAGTCATCTTTCATTGCTGCTACTGACCCCATAAACAATCTTCCTGAATTGTAACAACTTCTATGTAGCACTTATTGGCATGCTTCCATCTAATCCTGTGCAAAAGTTATTTAAAATATTCTCTGTCAACTGATCTTTCTGATTTTTTTTTGTAAGTCAATTCACAGAAAGGTACACTGTTAGAGGATGGAGTTTCTTAGGTGAGCAGATGAAGATTGCTAATTTCATTTTGAATGCGGTGTGGAGCTTCTATTAATTAAGCAATATCTTTTCAGATACATGTTATAGTTTTCTGTGGTCCTGGAGGCATTTAGTATTTTATAGGGGTTATTGGGTAAAAATGTGTTGAAGGAAGGAGTTTAGTGGCAAGAGCTACATCATTAGAACAGTTCACCCTGGCTTTGTGTTAGTGTATTTAGGATACAGTATTGTTAGACTGGATGATAGTGTAACTGCTTGTGTAGATATCTTTCAATATCTGTTGTGTTGACCAGTGGCGTAGCTAGGGGGGTGTGCGGAGGGGGAGGTCCTCCCTGGGTGGCACTTTGAACCTTTTTGAATTTTTGCAGTTAATTCTAAAATACAGTCTCGAGGACTCATTTCCAAATATTGTAATACTGCTGCGAATTTTCCTCACAATTGCTGCAAGTGTTGCTAGTTGTGAGAGGAGTTTTTCTACATAAAATAGATTAAGAATTACCTACATTACTATGAAATACTTCTGAAATGACATCGACGATTTTGCTAACAGAAAAGCAAGAAAAATAGCATTAAAGTTTTACTTTAAAAATAAACATAGTGTTTTAATTTATTTCCCTATACGTCGTTTTGACTTTTTGTAGTATTTTTCGTGTGCGTTGAGAGGGGCGACAAACTCAGGGATCGCCCCGGGCTGCAAAAGCTCTAGCTACGCCACTAGTGTTGACCCTCTATACATAGATAGTATTTGACAGATGTGACTATTAGCAGCTAAATAAACTTATTTTGTTCCTTTGGCATTGTGAATTGTATTCTAAAACCCGGTCGACCTGATTTTTAAAAGGATGAAGAGATATTGGCAAGGGTCCAGAGATGATACTAAGATCAATCGTTGAAAGTTTTTCACTTGTATTTTCATCTTTAATTTATATTATAAATTAAAGATACCAAGAAATTATATACTTGGTTTAATCATGTATAATGCGTAGTATTATACATGTCCGCAAGGAGATGTGCTTTGCATTATGGGATACTGAGGCAAGTGATGAGAAGTTATACCACCTTTTCCACGAGTTGTCCCAGTCCTGAAAAATACTTCAGGCGCAAACTTTGTTTGCTTACACTTGAATAATGGATTAAACGAAGTATATAATTTCTTGGTATCTTTAATTTATGACTAAGGTAATTTATGGTCTCTGGAATGTTGAATATGAACAAAGGTTAAGAAGATGCAATTTGCAGAGTATAGTGAATAGGAGAAAGAGGAGTGATATGATAAAGACCCTACAAGTTGGTAAGGGGTTGTTATAGGATTAACGTTGAAGAGGTTTTTCATAAAATAGTGGGAAAACAAGAGGTCATCCTGAAGCCTGTATAAGGAGGGTGTGAACAAGGGAGTGAGAAGGTTTTTTTGCATGAACAGTTGTGAATGATTTTTATGCATTGCCTGAGAGTGTGGTGTCACTCTCGGGAAAAACTCCTGGTCACCATGACTGCTCCCATAGAATACAATCATTACTCTTAGGACAATGGCTTATATAAGAGTATTTTACACTTTTGTTTTCCTTCATGAACCAAAATGTGATCCGATTCTCTTACATTAGAAATGCGTTAATTGTAGGCAAAATACTGGTATTAAGAGTTAGCCTGGTTGGCTGTGTGGATAGCATACCTACTCACCTAGTAAGCTGCAAGTTTGAATCTTGCTGTGGACATAGATGTCTTTAGGTGGTTTCAGCGCTGGTGCGAGACCCAATTATCTGCAGTGACTTCAAAAAGTTCCATGTTTGGTCTTTAGAGCATGCTTCAAAATTATCTAATCTTCAGCCCATGCACAGTAATAATACTAATATAAAATAGTTATTTTGTGAGCTTCAGAAAATCAGATCATTAATTAATAAATTATTTAATAAATAAATTAATTAATTTGAGTAAACTATTTATTTGCATTCCAATCTACACGTAGTTTTTTGTTCTAGAAACTCTGACATGAATAATAACGTCCAATCAACATACAAGTTTCAGTATTAATTTTCATGCTGTATATTCCAAAAGTACACATACAAACTCTTCATTCTGCATACTCCAATCATCTCCTAGCAGTAAGATAGTCAGATGTTTAAATTATCCTTATTTGGTGTTTTATATCAAATAGGTGTTGTAGATTATGTTTACTTTTTCAGTGCCTCAAAATGGATGAATGTTAAGACCATGCACAAAAGAGAACAATCTTTCATAAATGAAAACACTATGGCCACTTCTGGTCTCTAGTGTATTTTTGATGGAACCTTAAAGTTCTCTGGTGAGTGGGTAGCTAATACCGCAGAAGCTTAGCCTTACTAGAATATGTAGACACCACAACTTAACCTATATCTGTTTGTTGTAGTATCTACCAAGCTATGTACTGCAACGATAGCTTGGTAGATACACTAAAGCAGGGGTAGCCAACCTTGTACATTCCTTGCAGCAATTTTTTGCGGTACGAGTTCAGATATGCCATTCAACAATTGTACCCTTAAAAACTTCACAAACAATGCACAACGGTTTTCTTGACGGATTCATTATAAATAAGAACTCATTTTCCCATTGTTCATTGAATTCATGATTACCATCACCTTCTATTTTTCTTTTTTCACTGTGATGGGTAATAACTGAATGTAAAAACAAGGCTTAACTTTCAAAAAAGTACAAAACTGCAAATGTTCCCAAAGGACGAACAAAGCACAACTCCATGTCAATTGTAAATTGACTGACAAAAATCTCCGAAGCACCACTGGTGCTAATACTTGGCACCTCACGATTAAACAAGTGAATATGCAAAAGATGTGCATGAAACAATAAAATCACTAAACATAATTACTAAGTTTTAGATTTTTTTTTCTACAAATCGGTTTTTGGTTAATACTTTTTGCATAAATGGGCTTACTTTTTTTATTAGCACTGGGTCCAATGCGCCACTTCTAATCATCCAGTGCACCACTTTTGGTACATGTGCCATAGGTTAGCCATTCCTGCACTAAATAATAAAAGACCTACATTGCAAAGATCAAAACAAAAGATGCCATTACTATATATTTATTACCATAATCCTGAAACAACAGAGTTCAAAAGTGAACCTTGAATTCTGTTGTTTCACATCTATAACCAATTGTATCAGCCTTCAGGCTTCTAAATGTTAATCAGATGAATACCAAACTATTGCACATAAACACATCTATAATTCTTGCTGACATGGAATTAGAACAACCAGTAAGAAAGGGAAAAAAGCACATGAATATCAAATATGACTGTATTTTTCTTTCATCATATTTTCAATTTCACATATACTCTCATTTCATATATACCACATGCAACAATTATTTGAACATTCCTCTTTTCTCAGATAATACCAGTACCAGCAACAAAGGCATAGAGCAAATGTGCATGTTAAATGATTGCATATACATACAGTACTGAAAATGAGGCCACAATTGCTATGGGACTGGATGGTATTTCATCGCGAGTTTTGAGAGAATGCGCTAAAGAACCTGACAGCTCCTTTGACCTGGCTTTTCAATGGAAGTCTGGCTACGGGAAAGGTGCCCAGGGAATGGAAGGAAGGTAAGATTGCATAAGGCTGGTAGCAGACTGGAAGTGTCTAATTATAGGCCAGTTTGTGTTAACAACTACTGATTAAGATCTTGGAGAAATTAGTGAGGGACCGTGTACAGCACTGGGCAGATGAGGGTAATGTTACCTGTGAGAGTCAACATGGATTTGTGAAGGGCGCTCTTTTGTTTAGTAATATGCTAGCCTTTTATAATAAAGTTACAACAGCAGTAGATGAGGGAAAGGCATATACTGCCATTTTCTTGGATTTAACGAAGGCATTTGACAGGGTGCCACATGATAAGCTGATATTTAAGTTGCAGCACATGGGTCTGGATGTTAGGTTGGTCAACTGGATTCAGGATTGGCTGTCTGATAGGTATCAGAGAGTTATGTATGGTGGGGCAGTTTCAAGGAGGCAGAGGGTTACAAGTGGGGTCCCACAGGGCGCAGTACTGGGACCTATATTGTTTAACCTTTATATCAATGACATTGCCAGTGAATTGCAAGGGGATAGTCAGTTGTTTGCTGATGATGTGAAGCTGGAAAGGGTTATTAGTAATAGTGCAGATGTGGTAGCCCTGCAAGAGGATTTGAATAAGCTAAACAGATGGACAAATGAATGGGGGAGATATCGGTTTAATGCAAGCAAAATGTAAGGTCTTGAGGTTTGGGACTCATCGATGGGACGCTGCATGCTCTATTGGAGGAGTTAAACTGGAGGAAGTAGGGGAGACAAGAGATCTGGGGTTGATGATTGATAGAAACTTAAATTTAGGGGACATACTGTGAAGGTAACACAGAGGATTGCTACAATAATGAGAAGGACGCTGACCTGCAAAGATAAAACAGTTATTATTCCGTTGTATAAGACCCTGATCAGACCACACTTGGACTATTGTTCTCAGATCTGGTCCCAGGATTTTAAGGGGATAAATTAACTGTGGAAAGGGTACAAAGGCGGATAACAAAGATGGTTTCAGGACTGTACAATGTTAGTTATGAGGATCGGCTGAGGGAATGTGGACTGCAGAGTTTGGTGTGGTAGAAGAAGGAGAGGTGATATGATTGAGACTTTTAAGCTGTTGAGAGGTAGTTATAGGGTTGACATCGGGGAGTTCCTAAGAGGAACCTCCCACGATGAGTCTTGATTGACTTTGTGTTTCCTAGGAAGGACCTCCCGCGATGAGTCTTTTGACTCCATGGAGGCCTGAATATTAATAATAATAATAATAATAATTGCAATTAATCAAGGAAATATTTCATAGGCAGCCACATAGTAAGTGATGAATTTGTGAATGCAACATAATTAGAACATCAGAGATCAACTGTGGCTACAATGTTAAAAGATGGAAACACAGTAGTGAAAGGAAAGCAGAAGAGTAGTCGGGATAGACCAAACTTTCAGAATGGGACGAAGTCGCATGGAAAGGGTTATGGATTTATTCCTCTCATTTACACATCAGTGGATTCTCCAAACAAGGGCCATAGGATATCCAGCTATATAGGATTATGCCAGAATGCTATGTAGTGAAATGCACACAGGTTTCCAATGAAAGAACTAAGAACATTCTTTTCAAATCAGATGGAAGTATTATACCATGACTTTGCAGCATCCATAACATTGACCAGTCATATATCATCTCCACATGGTGATACTGTGATCTGGGGAAATTTGTTCTGATTTTAACAAGGATTCCTTGTCTTGCATTCAAAAAAAAAAAAAAGAAGAAGAAGCTGAACAATGAGAATTATTTCGACATTCTGGACAATTCTGGTTATCTGTGCTACATAAATGACCTAGTTGTATAACAACACAATGCAGCGTGAATATTGTTTAAGGAAATGGGAGTGCAATGGTCAAACAGGTCAACATCCAAAAATTGTGATTTCTACAGAGCAACCATTTGAAGTCGTTTTAATGGAAAAACAGGAAAGCATTGCAGCATATTTAACAATCAACTCAATGAGAGTTAATATCTGTAATCATAGTAGCCAAAGATATTTGTGAAATACTCAATATATCTAGGTAATTTTTACAGTATACAGACTGACTCAGATTTAACGTTTCACAAATGTATATGTAATACAAGTGTCCGATTTAACCCACCTCACCTATTAATCACAGACAATTGCTCATGTGTTTACAGTAATGCATTAACATGCTTCAAAGATTATTTTATTAGTTTTCTTCACAGGCTGCACACAAAAATTAGATGACTAACAGTCACATGTTTCTTCTTTTCATAAATCTTTCGTTACCTCTTTATATATCAAGCTAAAGTATGATCTATTCTCTTTGGACTTTTCAGAGCCATGAGCCATTAGGATCCATCTTCTATAATTGCCATTCCTGCTGAAATTTCACAGAATACAACTGTCATCTCTTTTGTCTTGGTTTTTCTGGTTCTGAATCCTCAGCTTCAGCCACTTGATGCTTCTAATTCAATGGATTCTTCATTTGATAATTCATCCTCACACAAGTCATTCAACTCTTCAATATCATGTTCATCAGCCTCTAATTTTAGTTGTTCAGAACGCATCACTATTTTTTCGGTCAAGTCTTCAAAAATGTTGTCCTTATCAAAGCCATGCACAAACTGTAGATAAATAATTGAATGACAGTACGTCGCACCCTTCAATTGGAAAAGGCCTAAGTTCGATTCTCGTTGTAACGAGAGGAATTTTATATGGTAATTTTTCAACTGAAGGTGAGGTAGCAGGATTTTTCTTCAGAAACTCGGGTTTTTCATCCCACATACAGACAAATCGACCTTCAGAACACACGCAATTTACAGTGGTGGGCAGTAGACAGTGTTGGTGTAGACGATGATGGTAGTGGTGGTTTGGTGTTGTTGGTAGATTAAGTATGGGAGATGGAGAGCTGTTGAGAAAGTGCCCTCCCTCGATGAGTCTTTGGACTCCTTGTTCAAAGACTCATCAAAATAATATTGAATAATAATAATTTGCCAAATTCATACAATTTTGTGTCACGTATTCCAATGATTGTGCAATGTTGTATATAGCATGATAAATATTATAGGCATTGGCTATTTGCCTTGTGTAAGACTGCTGTTACATGGCATATGTGTGTAATTTAGGTAACTTGAAATTTTTTACATGGCCCTTTCAGGATAATTTTGTAAGTCAGGTCTGTCTGCAATATATATGTTATTCAGATGAAAAGCATTGTAACTGTTGCCTATTTACATAGGGACATGATATATATATATATATATATATATATATATATAAGCTGTATATATAAGCTGTATATATAAACTGTATATAAGTTGATTTGTTGTAAATTTTTGATTGTTGAACTATTTCAAGAATTTTCTAGAACCTAATATCTTCATAATTCATCGCTCTCAAAATCTGATATTTTTCAAAATTAACCAGCAATAAGAGATCTCAATAAAGCCATTTTTGAAAGAAAAAATGAACATCAATTTCATTCACAAAAAAAAGCCAATGAATTTCACGGATGCTTCTGAGGAAGCATCCAAAGTGGAATTCTTTCCTTCTAGCATGTATAGAAGGAAGCATGTGCAGTATATCATTTTAGTTATAAAAATAATAATAAAATATAAATAAATAAATGAACAAATGTACATGTCAAAGATATATCTATTCTCTCAATCAAAACTCAGAGGCAATGCTAGTGCAATGAGAACGATTGCTAGGAATATGTTTTCTGATACTAATTATATGAAGAGTCAAAGGCTTCAATTCGGCGACATGAACTTATTTAAGTTAAGGGATATTGCATCCCATATTGTTTCTTAGCCGAATAAGAAACTCAAAGAGTTTCATGCCAAATATACAAACTACATAAAGTTCGGCGATTCCAAGCGTAAGCAAATACCTGGATAGTGCAACACCTGACCCATTTGGTAAGGTGTTGCACTATCCGATCACTATTCTTGTATTTACCCATAATGTGAACTTAGCTCCTAGGAGCTGTATTACTGTTCTACATTATGAGAGAAGGTTTCAACCCAGACCGGTTTCAACCTTTTGTACAGGTGAAGATCGCCCAACTCAGCGTTGTTCCACTCAGTGACAGGTTCACCCCTTCACCGAGAAGAACTTCTCAGCATTGTCTCTACCCAGTGGCAGGCTCACCCCACCAAGCAGAGCCATAATCGCAGCGGTGGTCCCCTCAGAGACAGGCAAAAACCTACCTCCAAGCGGAGCTACCCAAAGCCAGATCCGTCCTGCACCGGTTTCCACCCTCATTGGGATCTCATCAATGAGTAGGTAGACCTAGTTAATACCAAGTTTGTAGCGAACAGAACTTACATCCCTTCTATAAGAATTGCCAAGAAGGTGTCCTAATAAATTATTAATTATATGAAGAGCCAAAGGCTTCAATTCGGCGACATGAATTATTTAAGTTAAGGGATATTACATCCCATATTGTTTCTTAGCCGAATAAAATATCAGAAAACATATTTAACTTTAATTTAAATATGTTTTCTGATATTTTTCCACCAAAAAATAAATATCACTTGGAATGAAACTTTTTTTTTCGCGACTAGTTTCGAGAAAATTCTTTTGTTTCGCTTCATCACGATAATTACAGGAATAAACTAAGAAACAAGTAATAACAATCAACAACTCTAGTGAAAATATTTGAACATGAATAACAATGGAAAGCATGCATTCGCTATTATAGTATTATGCTGGCTGCTAGTTTGTGGGTTGTCATATACTACTGATAGATATGAGTGTGTGGTGATGAATTAATGAAGACCAAACTTGAGGTAAAATAAAATTCCTCTGATGTAAAATGCCTTGTTTTTGTTGCACTGTGGCAAATGTTTCATCATTTCAACTGAATCTTTGAATGCTCTTGAGAAAAAAAAGCGGTAATCTATATGGAGTTTTTATGTTTGTTACCATGCTACTTGACGTTTTTTTCAGTTATATGTGCTGCTAAACCTGATTTGTGTTTTCTTTCATTTTCATTTTGTTTCAGTTGTATGTGCTGCCAGCCCTGATCAAAACATCAAGTAGTATGCCAACAAACAAAAATACTCCACATAGATTATCATTTTTTCTCAAGAGTATTCAAAGGATCGGTCGAAATTATGAAACATCCTCTACAGTGCAATAAAAAAGGGATGCTTTTATCAAGTTTGGTCTTCATTAATTCATCATGACATACTCCTATCCATGGTATACAGCAACCTATAAACCAGCGAATGCAAGTTTTCCATTGTTATTCATGTTCAAATATTTTCACTGCAGTTGTAAATTGTTATTTGTTTTCTAGTTTGTTTTTTTTTCCATGTAATTATCCTGATGAAGTGAAACAAAAAATTTTCACAAAACTAGTTGGAAAAAAAAGTTTATTCCAAGTTGAATACTTATTTTTTCATGAAAAAAAAGTACTGGAAAACATATTCCTAGCATGTTCTTTCTCCACAGAAGCCTATGTAATGTCCGTTATTATCATCATCATCATTGGAGACCTTCAGGTCTCTGATTTTGTATCACAGTCAAGGACTAAATCAAGGGAGACCCATGGCCATCCTGCTTGGCCGAATAGTTAGCATATCTGCTCTTTAGCTAAAGGGCTGCAGGTTCGAATCTTCCGTGAGCATGAATACTTGTGATTGTCTGTGAAAATAATAGTGGTGGTGACCAGTAACTGGTGTTCGTGGATTTAGTGGAGACGGAGAGTCGTAGAGTAGTGCACTCCCTCGATGAGTATTTGGACTCCTTGGAGGTGTCACATATTAATGATAATAATAGTAAAGCATAGTTCTAGTTGAGAAAATTGTTATTACTGGAGATCTTTCATGGGTGATTCTCATGTTAGCTGGCCTGGTTGACTGAGTGTTTAGTATATCTGCTCTCCAGCCAAAAGACTGCAGGTTCAAATCCTGCCATGGGCATGGATGTTGATTGTCTGTGAAAATATTTGTGGTGGTCAGTAGATGGCGTTAGTGTAGTTGTTGATCGTTGTAGTTAGTGGATTAAGTGGGAGACAGCGAGGTTTAGAGTAGGTGCTCTCCCTCGGTGAGTCTTTGGACTTCCTGGAGGTGTTATGTAATAATAATATATCACACACACCATCTAGCAAACCTTCTGTTAAACTCATTCACACTAGATGCACTTACTACTCAACAGGCAAACTATTTTACTCACTGCCCTGTGCGAAAAGTCTAGCTCTTGCTCCTTTTTTAATTTCAATCCCACTTGTCCCCTCTCCACCTTTCCATATAACAAAAAATTTCACAAACTGATAGTCTATAACACTTTTTCAGAAATTTAAAGACCACTATCATATCATTCCTTTGCCTCCTGTTCTTGTCTACAGTCCACACACTCTGAATCTTAATTTACATTTCATAATCTCAATATCATCTTTGTAACTTTGTAACATCCATAGCCTCATTAGTTTCTCCAAGCATAATCCCGCCAGTATATAATATGCCACTGAAAATCTCATCATACCAAAGTGCACTTACTAACATTGAACTCAAAGTCATTATCATTTGTCCACAGTTTCAACCTATTCAGATTCTGTAAGTGCTGTATATCAACAGCATACTGATTGTCTGTGTATCTTTGCAACAATTTATATCTCCTGTAAGGTCCTTCCCATGGTCTGTTTCCTGAGGTATACCACTGATCATCTTAAATCTGCAGATTCACACCCTCATATAACACTTTCTGATGCCTACATGTCAGCCACCCACTTAATCTAAGTTAGTAGTTTATATTCTGATCCCACATTCTCCAGTTTATGCAACAGCCTTTTCAGTGGCGGCTCATGGCTTGCAATCGTAGGGGTGCTGCAACTTTCGAAATATACATACAGACTGTAAGTACAGTGTATACGTATTTTTTGGATAAAATATCAAAATGATGGTAAAAAAAAAATAAACATGGTAAAATATTGTTATTATCGATAAAATTATACAGTTTGGTATAATTCAAAACTACTTAAAAATAAAATATATTCCTTGTTTTGTTTCATAAGAAAATATTGTTTATTATCGATAAAATTATAGTTTAGTATAATTCAAAATTACTTAAAAATAAAATCCATTATCATAAGCCTACTACTGGCACAAACTACATATATAAACAACAGTGGAACTGCGTGACTGACAGTGCCGCATTACGCTAATAGCTCGCATCTCACTATGATGTGTATATGCTTGCGCGCGTAGCAATATGACATATGACGCTGTGGTAAACAGTGCTGCTAGCATCCTTCGCGCTACAAGATGGATTTTTATTATTTTTTATACAAAATAAGAGAATTGTATAGGATTGTTGATGATAAAAATTAAATATTACAAGCAAATATAAATAAATTAATAAATATATTGATGTATCAAGAAAAATTGGGGGTGCTGCAGTTCTGCGGTGCCTATGCATGAGCCACCCCTGAGCCTTTTGTGTATTCTATTGATTACTTTAGCAAAGTCTAACATTATCAGAGTGTATCTATTCCTGTTATCCAACCGAGCTGCAACATTAATATAAAATATGAACAAACTGCTCAAACATGACTTCCTTTTAATAAATTTATGCTGTTCTTTGCAAAGTAGCTAGTCTGTCAACCCCTTTCTGTATGTATGCAAGTTTTTATCACCAACTCCATATATATATATATATATATATATACTGATAGGTAGATGGTTAGACACATTAGTTTTTGCACCACCCTTGTACAATGAAACTATCATAAATTCTTTCCATTCCAGTAGGATCTTTCCTGAGCTGAGACTCAAGTTTTGCAAACATGTCAAAGGTCTGACCAGTTCAATTGGCCATTCCTTTAACATGTGCTGATATCTCATTTTTCTCTATTGCTGAATTCTTAGCCAGATTATGCAACTGCTCTAGAGTCCCCTTCTCAAGCACTTGTCTCTTCATCCAGTATTGGTAGCCCTGAGCACCAGGTTGATATATCTCAGCAAAATGAGCACTCATTATTTGAACAATTATATGATTTTTATTTTATTTTATGTATTAGGAACATGACAGCAGTAGTGACAAATACATTGCTGGACTTGGGCTGTTTAAGACAAGCAATAACAATGATCACATACTTTTTTTTTAGGATTTGTTGAATGACGTCTCTATACAAAATTAAGGATAATAACATGGGTATATGGTTGAAAGTTCCTGAATATCCTCCTTACAGTACTGACTTCTGCGATTTTCATTTTCAGAGTTCTAAGCAGAATCATAAAAGGGGGTAATTCAATCCAGATGAAGAGGCTGTATCGAGCCACATCTTCATACAAGGATATATCTCTGCATCAGGGGGATGCAGAGATTCCTAAAATTAAACATAATGCTAATGCTTCATGAAGAGGACACTTTTCGATGCATAAACATTGCATCACATTCACATTTATAGCCCAGGTGCACAAATTCATAAATATGAACACCTTTGAGTCTTTTGAAGACGTATAGCCACACTGGGTGAAATTCTTAGCATTTCCAGTTGCTTAAACACCAACGAGAAGGCAGGCAGGGTTTGCAGCGAGAAAATAGCACCCAGAACTCAGTGGCTGTGATTGGTTATTGTGCCAACCAATCCAATTGAACATTTTGTCATGAGTTGCTGTTTTTGTTTTCCGAGTTTCATCTGTTTTGCATGCATGAAGTGTGAACTGACATGAATTGATAATCTCAACATGAAGCGTAAACCCTTTGTGCTTCTCACATAAACAGAGTGCGTGAAGCATAGCTATTGTTCATTTGACCTTTATGCTTTTCATATTTAAAATTATAAACAGAGTGCATGAAGCATAGCTATTGTTCATTTGACCTTTATGCTTTTCATATTTAAAATTACATATGACCTTTATGCTTTTCATATTTAAAATTATATTAATTGATAAATTAAAGTATTCAAATTAACTGCATTGGACCAATTAAGATGAGCGCTGATGCGCTGTGCACTCTTAAAACTTTCATACATCGATAAAAATGTAATCATATGGTCAAATTGACATGAATTTTGTAGCATGGGTTGCATAAGCCACACAACAGCACACCCAACCACCATATGAAATGGGAATGTGACGCCACTGTTCACAGCATGTCTATTCACTTCTCTCATATTTCACAACTGCCACCATTTTGATTCTTGCCACACTTTTGAGATTTCTAACTTATATATATATCACTATAAAATCAGATGGCCTTTGGGCCACAGTGTTTCACAGCTCTAGGAGGATATTTATTCTAGCAGCTTTCCTGTCTTTCAGCTTCAGGAGAGACTACCTATGTCTGAAAAGCCTTATAAGGTGAAGTAGGTCAATGTCAATATATATATATATATATATATATATAATCTGACTGTGTGTGTGTATATATACACACAGTCAGAGACCATATAACTATGAATGAATGTATGTATATTGATTAACTCTTCCACCAACTATGTTGGCTATATGAAAAGGGAATAAGAATGAACGTTCCAATACGCTTACAAGGTGATCCATTTCATAGAAGGCCATGAAGCACAGATCAGAAAATTAAAAAGAAAGAATGTTATATATATATATATATAAAT
Source organism: Typopeltis vanoorti (assembly GCF_054136105.1). Taxonomy (NCBI): domain Eukaryota; kingdom Metazoa; phylum Arthropoda; class Arachnida; order Uropygi; family Thelyphonidae; genus Typopeltis; species Typopeltis vanoorti. The sequence goes on along the minus strand of NC_143551.1, from coordinate 91,113,653 downwards.
AACCAAGCTTATAAAATAACTTGGTTATCGTAATATATATATCCACTCTGCATGGAAAGAAGTCAAAGGACACCCCCATGGGCAAGGTGCATCGTTCTATGCAACAAGTTTGTAGCTGATATAAATTGGAGGAATATGATGCTCCCAAGCCAGTGCAATTGTGTCTGGGTGAAATGGCTGCGAGAAGGGATGAAGTTTGAAAGAGGCATTGTGATAGGATGCTATGTTGCAGGCTTATCTGTTCAGCAAATTGTTGATAAATTGAGCCATCCCAGGACTATAATCAGTGACACCATACTGAGATGGAAGTATAGGGAGTCAACTGCAAGTGCTACTCGCAGTGGATGACCCACCACACTCAACGAACGTGACCATAGAGTGCTACGAGGGATATGTAAAAAAACACCATTCATAAGCAGACATGTTGAATGTAGATCTGGGCATTGACTTCAATATGAATCTGCACAAAAACATTCAGAACTAACGCTCACAACATGGGATTCCATGGTACGACCGCAATATACAATCCCACATTGCCCGAACCAACATACAGCATCATCTTTGATGGTGCAAAGAGCATGTGCAGTGGGAAGTGGAAGCTGTGTTATGGAGCGATAAATCATGCATAAATCACCCTCTACTAAGCAGATGGACAGGTTTGGCAGATGCCTGGTGAATGTCTCTTACCAGAGTGCGTAACCCTAACTATGTAATTCACAGGTGGTGGTGGTGTGATGGTATGGTTCTGTTTTTCCTTGAATCCCCGTTTGTGGTGCCACAAGCATTGAATTCTGAGAGGTATCTAAACATTCTGGACAATGCATGCTTCCTACTTTTAGCATTTCTATGGAGCTGACCATTGTCTCTTTCAACACGACAATGCACCGCCATAAGGCTGCTGCTGTAACCGTGTGGTTTGTAGACATGAACATCACCGCACTTGACTGGCCTACACAGAGCCCTGATCTCAAACCTATTCAACATCTGCAAGATGAACTGGAGCATCGGGTGAGGTCAAAGGATGTCTGCAATGGAGGAAATTTCTGGGGAGCATTTAGTATTTTTTATATCCTATGGGGATTATAGCCATTGGCCAAGAAAGTGTGACACAAGTGAGTTCAGTGGTAAGCGCACTGTCATTGGAACAGATAGCTCTAGCTCTGTGAATTAATGTTTTAGGATACCATACTGTTGAAATGGATGATGTCAGTGTTTGTGTAAATATCTCCCTGTATGTGTGGGTTTTCTATAAACAGAAAACGATAATGAACCATCAGGAAGCCATGTGGTTAGTATATCTAGGAGGGGCAGACAGTTAAACTTTGTTCCATTGTGAAGTGGATTTTAGGGTTGGCTATTTAAATACACTAAAAATGTATGCCATGTGTCTGGACCATGTGGCAAAATAGCAAACACATCAACATAGCCATATCACTGGTTTGAAAGAGGCCGTATTCATAGCTAGGTTTTCCAAGTGTTCTATATAGAAATTGGCAAAGGGGGGGGGGGAGCCCATTGTTATCCCATTTAGTTGTATATCTTCCTTTCTATGCAAAATACCTGCATGTACTGTAAATTTAAATAATTCAATTATATCTGGGAGGAAATGCAACTTTAGCAAATCAAGGGTTTAAATTAATGGTACATTGGTAAATAGTGAAGTAATATTAAAACTAATCACTATGTCTGAATTTTTTAAGATATGGTTTTCTACTATACTTCTTAGGTGAACAGAATTTTTAACAAAAAGGAAAATTATTTGTGAGGAGCAGCTAGTAATTTAGCAAGTCTGTATGCAGGACTGTTTATACTATCCACAATAGGGCATAAGGATGTACCTTATGAATTTTAGGTGCTCCATACACAAGTGGGGGGGGGCTGGAAAGTTCTGATAAACACTTGGAACAAAAATGATATTATAGCAACTGATATAACCACAAGAAAGAACATACTAGTAGAAGAGTTATGAAGATAACTTATGTTCTTTCTTGAAATTTCCAGCTTCCCCCCCCCCCCCTCCCATCATATATTCTGGGTGTTTTAACATGAAAAGGCTTGAGTTTGTTAACTGTTTCTTTTGGCCAGGAAGTGACTTTCTTCAATAATTTACAAACTTTATTCTTTTGTAAGTTGGTAGGATCATGATCTATGATTTGGTATATAGAATATCTTGTAAAAGTATATGCATTTTACTTTCATATTCAGCTAAATTTATCACCATAGTTACCATTACCTTTGTTTTAGTTATAGCAATATTGTTATTACAGTTTAGCTATTTTGAAGCACCAATTTCCTTGTTTGGCATATTGTTCTTGGGAGGCTTGGATTGGATTAAGATGTTGGACACATCCAAACAAATGCTATTGCTGGATGTTGCTGGATGCAGGTCATATGTTCCCCACTCAATGGAAGCCATTATAAATTAGATTTTGGAACGTGGCTGGGAGTAACAGCAAAGTTACGTCCTTGACTTAGCACACTAACAGCTTCATTGTTAGGGCTACAGATGATAAATTGACAACAATGTGATTTTGTTTTAATTGTAGTTGTTGGAGGATTTCAGACTTTTTCTGTTGCTGGTTTTTGACTTTAATGAATTCTTTGTTTTCCATTGCATTGGAGGTGCTGACAAGGATAGCCAACAGTTCCAAGTTTAAAATATCACACAGCTTGTCATGTAGAGCACTGATATATAATTATATTAATTAAAATTAATTATTTTAACAGATACATTTTTTTGTCAACTACATAGTGTACAGGAAATAACTGACAATATAATTATTCAGATTATTTATTTAACACAACTGACAACGTAAATATAATAGATTCTGACAGATCAAAACTGCTGTTGGTATAACAATTTATTATAAAAGTTCATCTGGGTAGAAAAAATTCAGACGCAACAGTAGTAGTAGCTTCCTTTCATTAAAATGTTTTGAAGTTTTAATGAACATGCAAGAACAAATGCAATATAACACCATAAAAAAATATATTACCATTTACAACTTCAACTTTTATTTATAATACATTGAGCTTTACAATGTGATCTTTTACTTGAAAAATTATGAAAGTATATTACAGAGATAACGTTTCACATTTTTAAATAAAAGGATAAGTGAAGTTAACGTAAGCTTTTATTTCAACTATTTATTTATCCAAATTCTAGTATGATTTTAAAAACTACCTAAATACAAAACTATCATACAAACATGAGAGCTCTCTGTTTAGAGTACTTTTATATACAATATGTGTAAAGCACTTGAGAAAGGATGGAGATGAAAAATTCTTTGTACAAATTTTACAAATTATTATACAAGTCCTTAAGTAAACCACTAAGACGAGGTGGCCATGTTAAGCTTGTCAACCAGCATAAGGGACAGTTTTTGCAATAATAAACACAGCACTCTTCTTTTTAATACATCAAGAAAACACAGATGACTGAAGGAATGCAAGAATCAGTCCTTATAATTTACTTAATGCTTCAAAGATATAAAGTGATGAACACTTTACGTATCAAAAGACCTGATTGAGAAACCTAACATTTTGGCACTGACAAGCAGAGTTAATATTAAGAAATGATGTCAAGGTATTTCTCATCTCAACACTCTTACAGTAACAATAAGGTCACCAGTGAGTACATCAATATCCAGCTGCAGCAAAGGGAAGACTTGAAAATCACATGGGCAACAGTAAATATGGATATCTCTATCCAGGAGAGTATTCCACATCAATAAAGGAACTTGTAGAGAGAGTATCCACCTCCTGCTGAAGCTCTTGAGAGCCTGCATTTATAACACAGGAGACAATAAATAGCAGAAAAGAATACAGAGTACACTATAGCAAAAAACAAACTAAAAAATAAAAAATAAAAAAAAAATGAAGGAATCTAATATAAAAATTAGAGCATATGAAGACAGAACAGTTCAAAAATGAAAGAAAATTACTGAAGAATAGGAATTATTTATTATAAATCTTTCACCATACACATTTTCATACTACACATGCTGCATTCATTGAGACATTACCAGAAGTGAATTCACTCACACACACACACACACACACACACACACACACACACACACATACACACACACACACACACACACACACACACATTTCTTTATGATGTGCTCCTTGAAATTAATTTTACTTTCCTTGATGTTATAATACATTATTTAAAGCAACATTCATAAATTCAGATGATTTAACAAAACCATTACAAGCTTCGACTTCTGAGAATAAAATATGACTGCAAAGATTGCTCTTGACTTAAAAATCAGTATTTATATAAAGTACACATGGAAAATAAATTTCTACAAGGCTAAAATATATAGCACAAAATTTTTTATCCAATGCATACTGTACAAGAAAATGGCTGAAGCCAAATGAGATAATGAAGTAAAAATACTGACCACTGTGGAATAGTAGTTCACAATGAAGGAAGGAAAAATAACAAGGCTTCATGTAACTAAACTAACTAACTTGGCAAAGCATGATAGAAAAAGTAAGCAAGGTGGCCAGGCGAGAGAGCTGGAGTAAAGCAGGATGATTTGCAAAATACATGCTAATTAGATGAAGATGACAGGTGGATAGGCAGGCAGTTCACATTGAGGAAAAGTGGAAGAACAACATATTATGAGAGAGAGAGAGCTGTCATGGTAAACATCGTCCTCGTGCAAATTATAAGTTTTAGATTTATATAATTTTCATGCTTTGCAATATGGCTAAATAAAATTAAAAAATAAAAATCATATGCCATATTTCATAATCAAATAACCGTACAAATTTCTGTGTTTTGTTTTAATAGACAAATAGATATTTTTAAATATTCAGGAAGCACTGAAAGCATAACTGCTGAATTCTTTAAAAGAAATGTCACTGTATATAAATCTAAAGAAGATGTACTTTAACAATGGATATAATATATATAGAGAAGAACATTTAGGAAGGAAACAGAACTACAAAGAAATCATGTAAGAAAACCATATTATTCTAGAATACAAGATGAATACATAACTGAGAATAATATAAAGATTTTTTAACAAACTGATTTTCAGAATTTAACTCAAAAATTAACCATGAAATGTTACAAAGCAATGTAACTAAAATTACATGTACTATCTTAAAATCAAGAGCATTAATTATAACATATAATAAGAGTAATCAAATTAATTTTTTTTTAATATTTAAAGAGTTTTTCTAGAAGTTTATTTGACTGTCATTTTTGTCTTCTGTGTGTTTATAGTTTATACATAAACTGTCAATAAAAGGATTAAAAACATCTTAATATTCTCTAACAATATGAAATCTGGTTTAATATATTGATAATGTCAGTTTTCTTATAACAACTTGAGAGGCTGTTATATGATAACATGAATCAACTAAAATATTATGTACTCATATACATTACAGACATAATGTTATACTTGCCGCCCATGCATTCTTCGATAACATGGGTAAAAACAAAATTACTGAAATTATCCCCATAGCTGATCACTCAAATTATTTAGTAATATATGCTGCTTAAGAGTGGCAAGTATTATTGCAAGGAGTTTAGTATTGTGCACAAATTTTTAATATATCATAGACAGCAAAGTTATAAATATTTAACAAATATTGAACAGAACATCTAACAGATAAGCTTAGGCGTTGATGGTTATTCATGACTTATTTTTCACGGTATTAACACCACCACAAACACTTTTATCAACAAGGATGTTTTATTAACGCTAATATTTCGCTGATTTTTAACTCAGCATCATCAGAGCACAACACACATGTAAACGCGACAGTGAGTGAGTGAAACAATATAATTGCAAAAGAAAAGACTTTTTTTTTTTTTTTCGTTAGAGGCCGCCAAAAATAGGACTTTAGATCTTTTGTCTTTTGCAATTATATTGTTTCACTCACTCACTGTCACGTTTACATGTGTGTTGTGCTCTGATGATGCTGAGTTAAAAATCAGCGAAATATTAGCATTAATAAAACATCCTTGTTGATAAAAGTGTTTGTGGTGTTGTTAATACTGTGAAAAATAAGTCATGAATCGAATAGAACAGCATATATAGTACACACACAATTGTTCATCCCAAGTCAATCAAGATATAATGGGTTATATTGATGCTAACATTCAGTAACAATATAAATTTACAAACCACCCCAGAATGAAATGGGAAATGAGATCTTACATTTGTAAAGGAAAATAAGTTCATTTTAAATATAGAAAACTAAGCATTTCCCTCCTGTTATTTACCTCTAATGAAAAATACTTTTAAAAACATCTAAATAAATGAAAGTATCTTTGCAGTGTAGTTTATATGGCACATGTCCTTTAACTGGAAAGATATCAGTTCCCATGTAGTTGGAATACAAGGAAAATTAACAAGGTTTACAAATCAAATGTGAGTTAAAAAAATCAGACAAATGGAAAGAGAGCACAATTGAAAGACATCTTCATGAAGATAGAAATCAACTGCCTGATTATAACATTATATCCAAGCATCTTGGTTATGAAAAAACCATTGAGCTTAACAGACTAAGCAGATGAAACATCAACTAAGCATTTCTTTAATGAATCTTTGGATCAAAAATATATTATTTGCCAATTAAATGAGAATGTGATAATTACATTAAGCCAAAATTAAAAATCATTACATCAGAAGGAGCAGTAGTAAACAAAATGCTATTTTTTTCAATTAAAAAAAAAAAAACATTTTGAGTCTCATACTCTATAACCCAAAACAGTAACCTACAAATGGAAAATACGCCATTTCTCCAACATACATTCACTTCATCTCCAAGGAGACTAATGATTTTATTCTATATAACATTATGATTTGAGACACATGCCACTGCACTGAAAGTATTTAAATAAAAGCCTTACCAAAAATGAGCAGCTATATTATTCATTATATTAACAGAATTTCTACAAAATTCTCCTAACTTCAATAAATATGGATGTCTCACTCTGCCAAAAAATCAGGAAGAATATAATCGCAATATTAACAGCTAAATGATCAAGATCCCCTCACCATACCCATAGAAGATGTCAATTAAGACTGTACAGGCATGCCATTTTAAATTTAGTCTGTTTGCTGCATGCATATACTTGCACATCTCATATCCTTGTGCCTAAAGATGCCTGAATGACCAAGGCAAATTATCAACTAATAATGATGTGGAGGACCCTGACATACAGAAATAGAGAGGTTATGCTATTGCATAAGACCTTGATCCGGCCTCATATGGATTACTGTGCACAGATATGTGGTCACAAGGTTTTCATGGTGACGAGGATATATTGGAAAGGGTGCAGATAAGATTCACAAAGATGGTCAGTGGTCTTTGGAATGTGGAGTACGAGGAAAGATTGAAAGAATGTAAGTTGCAAATTCTCCTATTCATGAGGCTTTGCAACTTACATTCTTTCAAATTTCAAAAAAAAAAAAAAGGGAGGGGGATATGAGTGAGACATAAGCTAGTCAGGGGTTGTTATCAGGTTGACATGGAAAAGATTTTTCACAGAATGGGAGATTGGGGGGGGGGGGGGCATTACATAACAAGAGGCCATCACTGGAAACTGTATGAGGCATGAGCAGAGGGTGAGAAGATTCTTTGCAGTTTTTATAGAAAAATAAACATTTTTTTTTTTAAATATGCTGCATGATAAAACAGGCATGTTCTTTATAGCAGTTATTCTTATATGAGATAATTATGAAGCATCAGCTAGTTAATATATGTGCAATATTAACTGTTTGCACTGATGACCTCATTGATGCCAATGTGTAAATGTTAGTTTAACCAATATAAAATCCCACTGTGATTATGCTGGATATTTTCTCATTTTCACTGGACTCTTATATTTTCTCTCTCTCTCTCTCTGTCAATCTAATTGGAAATGTTCAAATCATGCAACGTCAAGTTGTATACCTCGAGTAAAAAAAAAAAAGAGAACACAATTTGGTGTAAAGTGGATGACCAGTAGGAGAAATCATTGTGGAAGAATGATACTGTTAAATGCAAATGGGAATAGAGTGACCAATGTAGAAGTAATAATGGAGTTATTTATTGATTACTTTATTGGGTATTTCATCCTGGAAAGAAGGTGTTATACTAGAGTGAAGGGGAGAGTACAAGGTTTGGAAATACAGAAGTGTGTTTCAAATACTAAGTACTCTTAGTATTTGATGTCAATTCTGTCATCACCCATATTTAATGGTAAGATATGCCATTAAATACAGGTGATGACAGAATGGAAGTGTCAAACTATAGACTAGTTTGTATTTCTTCTGCATTTGTTAAGATTTTGGAGAAATTACAGATTGTATACAGCATTGAGCAGATGAGGGTAATGTCATCAGCATGGATTTGTTAAGGGGGTGCTCTTGTTTTAGTAATCTGATTGCTTTTCATAATCAAGTATCAAGAGCAGGTGAGGAAAAAGCATATACTGCCATTTTTGGGGATTTTACAGATGCATTTGATAGTGTTAAGTTAATTTGTGAATGAAGAATTTTATGATTATTAAAACTTCATTCATGATTTAACATGGATTGCATTTCCTGAGCTAAGTTTGCTCCTAAGTAAATTGTAATTTAAACATTTACTGTTTTGTTCATAGAAATAATAATTGTAATTTTTTTTAGTTATTTATCTTACATAAATTCTTTATATTAACTTGTAAATGTATCCTAAGTGAACTGTAATATATGCATTTTATTTGTTGTTACTGAAAGTGAAAGTATTTCTAAGGGACTCTGCTAATGTGATTTGATTGGCTGCTGTCAGAAAACTATGTTATTTTGAGACAGCGTGTGCCGTAGCGTTGGGAACTGTACAACGATCACGTGGAAATTTCGTTGTAAACTGAAAGAGCAGAGAAAAAACAAGTTTGGGCGGGAAAGAAAGAGGGGATTTATGAGATATAGGAAGAAGGAACCAGAAGGAAATTAGAGAGAGTGTGGGAAGGTTGTGAGATGTGATCTAACCTGGGATCGTACAATGTAACAAAGATTTGGAAACTTTTCCGATTTTAATGAATCTTACTTCGAACTCATATTTATTTATAGTTTCCTGTCACCTTGTAAAGGAATTTGCCTGAGTGAAAGGATAATAATATGATCAAGATTTATCGTAAGATAAGTTATTACAAGCAAGAAAATACATTTTCCAGTCTTAATAAATAAATTATTGAACTCAGGGATACTATAAGTTTTGTGTTGCCTATAGTGGAAGATTATCAAGTGCCTAGAAGCGTTGTAAGAGTTTTCCATAACGTGCAAGCTATGATGATCATACCAGTAAGAATATCTATTCTATAACTAACGTGTGATAGTGTTACTTGTGTCCAGAGAACTTGGTCAAATTTAGTGTTGCTGGAGCCAGCTAGTCAAACTTGAATGAGTGATATTATAAAACATTTACCTTGTGAAACTAATGTGAGAAACTTCATCGAAGAATTAGTTCGTGTTTGAATGTGTTATCTCACAATGTATATGTAAATACAAGGCTGAGCCTTTTAAGAACTATCTTAATCCTCTGATAGATATTGATGATGCCAGCTAAGTGTTTGAAAAAATTGAAGTTTGTGATTATTCTATGAGACTAAAAAGAATTACTTTTTAAGTGTTTTGCTGAATATTGTTGTTGTTTAAGGTGAAACTAAGTTGAAATCCTAACGGATGAGAATTGTGATAGCCTTATATATATGTTCAAGCAGTAAACGATGTACTCAGCTGAGTAGAATCTAAATACTTTATAGAATGCATAAATTATTTTCTAATTGTATTGATCTTAATAGAGTTCTTGTTTCTTATGTAAAAATAATTTTGTGAGAGAATAAATATCTTGTTTAACTTGATTCCTTTGCTTGCCTAATTTCAGTTTCATTGCACTGCTCATTAAAATAAGAATCTTGTGGGAAACCCTATGCATAAATAAGAAAATTTCGGCCTGTAGCAAGTTCACGTTGCTGTTGTGCTATTTGAAGCTTGACTCCTTCACAATAATTGTGCGATTTCAAACATAGAGTGGCGCAGTATAATAAAAATTTTCTTTATGTTTGAATGTGGGGTCAACCAACAACTAGCAAATATAAGGTTGGATAAAGACAAAACCAACAATAGGGTGTCACATAAGCTAATATTTAAACTGCAGCATATGAGCTTAGATATCACATTAGTAAGTTGGATTAGCTGTCTCTGAGAAATATTAGATAGCTGTGTATGAGGGAGCAGTATCAAGGAAGCAGAAGGTTAGTTACCAGTGGAGTTCCACAGGGCTCGGTATTTTGACCTGCATTGTTTAACCTTTATGTCAATGAATTGTAGGATGATATTCATAACAGATTATATGAAGCTGAGAAGGGTTATTAGTAATAATGCCAATGTGGTAGCCTTCAAGAGGATTTCAATAAGCTGGACAGATGAATGGGGTATCTGTATAATGCAACTAAAGGTCTTGAAGTTTGGAATTTATAACTGGAAGACTACATACTCTGTTGGTTTTACGAAGTGCAGTAAAGGAAGCAGAGGTGTGGTAGCTGTGGGTGATAGTTGATAGAAACTTGAAATTTCTATCAATGGATGGAAGTGGTGAGGAAGAAGCCAAGGTGCGACTTATTTGCATAGGGGTAGGTTGGATCATGGAAATGCACAAACAGTGAATGAGTTTAAGGAGTGGCATGATACTGTTGTCTGAGATGGGCTTTCCACGATGACCTTTGCGACTTCATCGAAGTCCCAAATAATAACAGTCAATGTAAACTTTATCAGAGACTTAACAGAAAAAAACTCAAGAGTCTGGAAGGAAAACTTGACCACAATTGTATGAGACCAGCTATTTTAACTTTAGCTGTAAAACTATTATAAAGGTTCCTCACATCCTGAGCAAAAATTAAAACTCAATCTTTCCAATTAAAAGATATCACTTATGACTGCACTACATTCTCTGGAATTTCAAACACCTCTATGAAAATTGTGAATGATATGAGATGGATGTATGCAGAAACAGGTACAGCAACAAAAAGGTGTAAAGACCACTAGAGATAACAATGAATGGGTAACAGTAAAGGTTTTCAAATTCTGAAGGGGAAAAAAAGAGTTAATTGTCATATGCAACATCAGTAACAGCAAATATGTATTCTCCTACAATAATATATGATTTAAACTACTATTAAACTACTATGTGGCTAACATCACATTTACCATCATATTTAATGGTACTCCTTTATAAAAGAGTACCAAAAATGCTGTTGCAAAACATTGAGGTAAAATTTTTTTTCTTGTATTTTGTGATGAATAATTTTGTTATAATTAGTACACTTTACATTATACTATGGACAGTAGTGTTATCAAACTTCATGTGAAAGACACAAATAATTTAAATGTCAGTAATTTTATTTTTATCTTCATTTATTTTAATTAAATATTCTTAAGCAACATTCCAAAATGACAAATATAATAAGTTTTGCATTATATACAGAATGAGAGCAAAGGAATGCGAATAACTTTGGGATGTTATAGCAGAAGTCTTTTTAAGTTAAATGCTAAGTTAAACTTCATATAAACATGGATCTGATGCTGAATGGTTACAGTGCTATGGTTGTTTAAATTTTTATAAAAAAATGGCATTTTTGCAGTGATATTAAAAAAAAAAGTGAGCAGACATTCTTATTTGCAATCTGTCAGTACAAAGTGGAACACAATTAAGCACATCCATAATCCCACATAGCTCAAACCTTGAAGCAAACTAAAAGTTGCTTACTCATTGTAACAAGATTCTAATACAGTTTTTTGCCGTCTTATAGTATGCTGAATACAGTATGCAGATGTTTTGTAATGCTGCATGTGGAGTATGTTTAGGGATTTTTGCAATGGAAATTGTCACTGAATACTAACATCACTTTTCAATTTGATGAATTAAAATTAAAAAGTTTTAAACATAGTTTCCCTGTATTTCATCAAAACATGTAGCTGCACATGATAAATTATTGAGTGGAGTCCTCATGCAAGTACACAAAGGATTTCCATGCATGTTCATGTAACAAAGATTAGTGTTCTGAGAATTCTGTAATTGGTTCAGAGCTAATCAATACTAATGCATTGATATAGCTTATTCTGTGATCAAGTGTCAACAATCTGTCAAAAAAAAAGTATCAATAAAACTGTCAACAACAATGAGGAGCAGGTTCTTTGCATGGAAAGTGGTTGGTGAGTGGAATGCATTGCCTGAGTGTGTTGTGAATGTAGACACACTGAATCATTTTAAAGCATGGTTGGATGAGCACTGTGTGCAATAGCATGTACCTCCCACGATGAGTTTCTGACTCCATGGAGGTCAGATGTTAATAATAATAGTGTCAACAATGCTTGCAATTCATGCTTATGGTCAGAAAAAAAAAATCCTCACTAATATCACTTCAGTTTCCATGTGTAGTAGATTTCAAATTTGTATTAGACTTAGCTTGTTTTAATTTATTTTAGAAATCTGTATCTCCATTATATGATCCTTTAGCTCAAGATTTCTTTGCCTCATTCTGTTGCCTTTAACTTTCCTAATTCTGATGGCTTCTTTTTTCTTTTTTGATGAGCATTTTATAATAAAGTGATAGTGGAATTGCATTATATCAAGGCATATGACAGAATACCATAGGGAAAACTATTGCAAAAGTGACGTTGGAACAAATGGGAGTTTTGTTTTTAGAACCAGGGCAATTTCAACATTCATTTCTGCCTGGTTTTTGATGAGAATCAACTTTGAAACAGCTGTCAAGCTAATGAAACCCAATTTAAGCACTAATAAAAGGTGAATATACAGGCTCCTGGGCAGAACTAATCTTTTAAGTAGTGCATACAAAGGCACTCCTATGCCAAAGGTTATATTCTCACAAGCTCTCTGGTAAACTTCAAAACTTAAGTTTCTCTTTATATTTGGCTATAAAATATAGATAGATCCATAATAAAATTAATCATTCTCATTAATTTAAGAGCATGACTAATTTCATCCTTCCATCAAGGACTTCATCAGGTGTAAATATATAGAGAAGAAAAACTTCAGAGAAATAGATAAAACATTGAAACACAATGTCATTACTCTTAAAAAGGATTGTTGTTAGTGTTTGAAATTATTCTTAACTTGCTAACATTATGGACATATGTGCATGATCTCATTTATTTATGCCAGAGCTAAATCACAGTTGAATAACAGTCTGATTAGTTGTTACTATTCAGATGGCTGGGGTTGAGAATAATTTCTGTGGATTCTAATATACTTTTCAATTTCATGAGGACATTGATGTAAGATCTCCAATGCATCCCACTTTACTCTCTTGTAGACTCGTTATCATTCGGATTTACAGATGGTACATGATTATATAGAATTTACGCTATGTCCTGTATGTGACTTTTGATATGTTTTTCTATATATTGAGCTATGGATTTTTTTGTTTTTAATATGGAACAGTGTAATCACACCAAAGACAATAAATACCCAGATACTTTAGACCAGTGGTTCTTAACCTGGGGTGTGTGCACCCCTGGGGGTGCAAGAAAGCATTTCCAGGGGTGCAAGAGAAGTTTCTAAATTTTCGATGGAAACTACCACCTGACTGCCTGTGAGAAACTAGCGAATGCTACGTCGACTTTTGGGACTCCCACTCCTACCCTCTCTACCTTTGCCTCAGCGCATCGCACTTGCTAGCACATGCAGTACAATAAGAAACTGGTTGATACGCGCACGTGTTCGCATACTCTGAGTACAAATGTTAACGAGGTGGTTTGACGCAGAAACGAATACTAATTTTCTTTAATTTAATAAACAACAACATAGCCATTAAAAATTGAGATATGTATATGTAAATGTATGGGTTTATTTTTCAATAAATAAATTATCTTGCAATAGATGTAATTTCCTAAATAAAGAAATAGACACACATTATTTTTAGATTCAAGAGGGTGCCAATCACTAAAAAGGTTAAGACCCACTGCTTTAGACTGTTGTGCTTTGGCTGCACTGGATGATGCACAGATCACAGTTTAGTTATATCTGTGAATATAGTTCTGATTTTGGAGATTATGCGTAGGGGAGAAAAAGTTCTTTTATTTCACTATTATCAATTTCATGGCATTTGTGGATAGAAGAGTGGTAACAATTCTTTTATCATTGTTATTCTTCACAACCCATCAGAGATCTTACACCAACATTATCTTGAAAGTGGAAGATATTAAAATCTACAGAAAATATGCTTAGCCAAAGCTATCTAAATATAAACCTTAGCTACATATTAGATTGTTATTCAACTATGATTCAGCCATGGCAAAAATGAGATCACCACACATACTCAACAATGTTCAAGAGTCCAAAATAGTTTCAATTACTTTATTTTTTTTATACAGTCACTATAGTTAAATACAGTCACTATATTTCTAATGCTTTGTGTTTCTCTGAAACTTTTTTTCTGTATATTTGCACCTATTCCAAATAGTTAATTCTATTTTTTTTTTTGTTTCCTTTGGCACTGATTAGCTATATAAACTACTATCCATGTACTGCAGCCAAGAGAGTTTACATCAATACATACAGGTATACCCCAGTTACATGACATGTTAGGTTCCAGATCACCATCATATAACAAATTTAATTTTCACTTGTAGATGCACAATGATTTAATAGCCCCCCCCCCTCCCACACATACTGCCTTGCTTTCTATATGATTTCAAAACTTTACTGGTCACCCTAAATCTCATATTAAAAATATGCACTGATCTTATACAGTATTATATATAACTGGCATATATAAAGCATTTATATGTTAATAAATACTTTATGTAATAAATTATGTAATAAAATTTTGCAAAATAAATTTTGCAAAAACTTTTGCTGGAAGTGTTTCCATTTCAGCAATAAGACTGTCACATTTATGGAAAATGGGATATTAACTGTTGTAGCACTTTTCGCTTCATTATAATTTTATTTTTGCTTTTCATAACAGTGTTCTGAAGAACTTTAGCCTACAACCTAACTCAGAGTTCGATACACCATTATCATTCAATTTAATAATTTTAATCTTAGTGTCTAATTCTTAGTGAGGAATCTAGTCTCTCCAGCAAAAATTTTGAATAGGGTAGTCAATTCAGAAAGATAAGGTCAGCGGGGGGGGGGGGGGGGGGGGGGGGGGGGGGGGGGGGACTAAAAGGATGCTATCATCATCAATATATAGGAACTGCAGCATCCTTTTAGTCCCCCCCCCGACCTTATTTGAATTGCAGCCAAAAAGAAGGAGATAGGCAGGAAGGTGGCTGTTCATTTGAAGCAATCTCGTGTGAGAATAAGGCCAGTAAGACAAAATATACTGTTGGTTGTTGCTATAGACCGGTGATGGCGAACCTATGACACGTGTGTCAGCACTGACACACTTGAGGGTTTCAGGTGATACACCTTGGATGTTGAAAAATATTGGTATTCTGATGAAAAAATTGCGATAAATCGTGTAAGATTGCTCTCAGTTAAGGCGAAGGTAGGTTTGGTTTCTTTGAAAGAATTATATTTTATAGTTGGCCTATTTCTATTTTATTTTGTAGTTAGCTTATTTCTATTTTATTATGTAACTAGCCTATAAACAACGAGCATTTTAAGTTTACGTTTCCTTTCTTAATCATTATAATTTCTGCATAGTCATATGATATTATAAAAACTTATAAAAATTATTATCAATATTATATGATACAAACTCATAAATATGTGCTTTATATATTATAAACTTAAAGTTTTCATTTGACATCTGTGTGAAATTCATTCATGCATGCATTCCAAGTCGAGAGACTTGGAATGCATGAATATGTTTAGAACTTGTAATACAATTCTAAACATATTTAAAACCCACTTTAACAGAATATATAATTTGCAGCATTAAATATTGAATTTATCTGAGTAAATAGTGAAAACATTTTTATAGTCGCAATAAGTAGATTTTGTTAAATAATGCAAATAGTAACAACTTACGATGACGTCGCAACAAAACCAACTAAATAGCTGCTATTTAGTAGCATCATAGAGAGTAAAACGTAACAAGGTTTCTACAAACGTACTGGTAATAAATCTGAGCAACCCTACTGAAAGAAGTAGTGGTAGTCTTGCATGGTCTGCCACTTAAGTAATTTGAGTTGCTGGTGTATAATTCATTTCCAGTAATTGTTAGTTCTTATTAATTATTACTGCTGTATATAATTGTGCTCTTTTTTAATTTGTGAACCCTTTTACAATGGCAGCTAGCACTAATAAAAAAACTAAAATTATTACAGAAAGGAAGTGGAAGAAATTTCCAAGATGCCTGGACTGAACAATATGGTGCTATTGATAGAGGCGATAAAGTTCTCTGTAAATTGTGTGGCGATCTATCTGTGAATAGAATTTGGAATGTAAGAAGACATTTTGAAACTAAGCACAAATGGCTCCTAGAAAAAACATTCTTTTGAAGAAAGAATACATATCGCAACATCTAAAACTCGCAGAATCACAATCTTGTCATCCCTCAAAACAGGCAAACTGGCCAAGTAAAGTGAACACTGCTACCCCCACCAACCATTTTAATTAAATTTGTTTCAGGACCTTCATAGTAGCCGCAAGTTACAGTATTTCACATACTATTGTTGAACATGGGAAACCACTTAGTGTTGGTGATTATATTAAAGAAACTTTTGTAAAGTGTGCACCATTTTTATTTGAGGACATTCATAATAAGGAAGCTATTGTAAAGCGCACGAAAGAGTTACCATTAAGTAGGAATACTATTAAAGACAGAGTTATATCAATGAATGCTAGTATAGAAAATCAAATGCAACAAGACTTGAACTCATACCATTGTTTTTCCATTTGTCTCGACGAAACTACAGATATTAAGTCATCAGCTCGATTGGCTATTATTGCAAGGTATCTTCACAGTGATTCTATGCACGAGGAATTGATAAAGTTAGAAAATTTACCTCCAAACACGACAGGTAAAGATATATGTGACTGTGTTGTTAAAGTGTTCCGTGAGAAACAGATCGATTTATCGAAAATATTTTCGATTACAACTGATGGTGTGCCTAACATGGTTGGCCATAATGTCAGTTTTATCAAAGAATTTACAGAATATGTTGGTCATCCCCTGGTTTGTTTCCATTATATTATACATCAGGAGACACTGTGTGCGAAATCAGGCTTAAAGGATTTGGATGATGTGATGAGAATTGTGACAAAGGTAACTAATTTTATTGCTGCCAGGGCTTTAAACAAACGAGAATTTAATTCACTTTTAAGCAAAGTTGAATCAGTGTACAATGGTCTATTAATATTAATGTACAATAATATTCGATGCTTGAGTCATGGCCAAGTACGGAACGGTTTGTTGAATGTTTAAATTAAATTAAATTATATTTAAATACAAAGGGCATGGAGCACGAATTTTCTTAGTTGAACGATTCTGCTTGTCTCAGTAAGCTGATGTTTTTCACAGATTTTTCATTGCACCTGAATGAACTTAATATACAACTGCAAGGTTTCGGAAAATCTGTCGATGTTATGTTTGGCACAATCAAGAGCTTTGAGAATAAACTCAAAATATTTCAACGTGATTTAGAAAATAACAATTTTAAGTATTTCCCAAAAGTGAAAAATTGTTTTAACGAAACCAGCCCCAAAAATCGTGAACAACATATCAAACAATTTATTGAAGTTCTAAAGTCAGAAACTGAGCAGTTTTCTTCTAGATTTAAGCAATTTCTAATGTTGGAACAAACAATCCAATTCATAAAGCATCCTGATGAAACAGAATTCGTGTATCTTAAATTAGATGACTTCGAGTGGTTGGATTTAAAAGATCTAGAAATGCTAGCCGACTTCCAGTGTAATCCTATCTGGCAAAGAAAGTTTATTGCTGTTAGAAATGAATTAGAAGAACTTGAGTGGGAATGTTTGCATGATACCGCGTGTAAATTCAGACTGTGAGGAATAGCCTTCCTGAAAACTTTCATGCTCTTAAAATCTTTGCTAAAGCTCTTCTAACAATTTTCTCTTCTACATACCCTTGTGAAACTCTGTTTTCTGCCTTAAATAATATCACATCGAAAGGGAGAAATAGATTGAGTAAGGTTTTAAGCTCTGCCTGTGTAGCATTAAAATGTACACACTATAGCCCTTCTATAAAGCAACTTTCTACCAGTACTCAGCAACAATTTGATATTGATATAAAATCTATGAATTAATATTATTTCAGTTTATTAAATTAATTATATAATATGAATTCATAGATTTTATATCAATGTCCTATTAAATAAATATCATATTAGGCTATGTATAAGTCACCATCTATGATTATGTAGTTTAATTTATAATGCAAGTTGCACATCAACAACGTCAATATTAAAAAAAAATGATGTTTAACACACCTGGGTAAAAAGGTTCGCCATCACTGCTATAGACCATAGAGTTCCAAAGATTATCTGGAAAACATGCATCTGCAGAAGAAAATGCTGTGGAGGGTATATAAAGAGACAAGGCTCAGGCAAGGTGACAAGCATGGCAAGGAAGGCAAAATCAGATTATGAGAAGAATCTAGTCAAGCAAGCAAAAGGAAATTTCAAAGAGTTTTTTCTTTATATGGCAAGTAAGAGGAAGAATAACTATGGAAGAGTAACCTTAATGAGTGATGATAGTCATCAGGACACAGAAGCAGATAAAATAGTTCAGTTACTGAGTGACCACTTTGCAAAGGTATATCCTCCTAGTGAGGTTACTGCTTTAACCTATGTGACAGACACTAATGTGGAAACAGAGGTGGATTAATTTGAGGTTCTTGGGATACTGCAGAATCTCAATGTAAATACAGCTGTGGGATTAGATGGCATATCAGCTAGGGTTTTGGAATGTGTAAGGGTGATGCCTTTGACTAGGCTCTTTAATTTAAGTCTCAGCTCTGGTAGAGTTCCAAGGGAGTGGAAAGAGGACAAAATAATTCCTCCTTTACATAAGGGAGGTTCTAAGACTGCAGTAGCAAATTATAGACCAATCAGTATCTCAGGCATGGTGGTGGTAAAAGTACCAGAAAAATTGGTAAAAAAGAGAATTCAACAAGGGATAGATAAAAATATGATACTGTATGAGGGTCAACATGGCTCTGTGAAGGGTCAGTCATGCCTTAATTATTTACTAACTTTTTATAATAGAGTAACCACTGAGTTGGATAAAGGAAATGACTACACGATGATTCTGCTGAATTACGCCAAAGCATGTGACAGAATACCACATGGAACTCTTACACAAATTAAAACAAATGGGGAAGGATATGACTGGTTAAGTGGATAGCTGCTGGACAGATATTAAAAAGTGGAAAAATGAGGGGCAGAATCAAGGTGAAAACAGATGATTAGTGGTGTGCCATGAGGTTCAGTGCTGGGACCATTGCTGTTTAATTTGTAGATAAATGATATAGGAAATAACCTGAAGGGAAATATTCAGTTGTCTGCTGATGATAAGAAATTAAGTAGAGTAATAGTTAATCAAGGCAATGTAAGGAGTTTGCAGGACAATTTAAATAGGCTGCCAGAATGGGCAAAAGATAATGGGTCTCAATTTAATGTGGAGAAATGTAAAGTTATTCATTTTGGGATAAATGTATTACAAGCTGTGCATTACATTGATGGGACCACACATATTCCAGGAAATATATAAAGCTAGAGATTTAGGGATGGTGGTAGACAAAGTTTAGATGTCATATTGCTTGGCTATTGAAGAACACATTAACAAGTAGAAATAAGAAAGTTGTTATTCCTCTTTATAAGGAGAGGATTTGGAGGTGAGTGACTAAGATGGTGAGTGGCTGTGGAATGTTCCCTATGAAGATAGATTGAAGGTTTTGGATTGCAGAAGATTGGTTGATAGGAGAAAAAGAGGGGATATGATAGAAACATTTAAGTTGCTTAAAGGGTTTTATAGGATAGATGCAGGGGAAATCTTTCAGCACTTGGCTAGGGGGACCAGAATGGGTCTCTCATGATGAGTCTTTGGACTCTATGGAGGCACCCGTATAATAATAATAATGTAATTTTATAATATAATAGTAATAATAATGTAATTACTGGAAGCACAGTATCCTTGTTTTGATTTTTGTCATTATTAATAATAACAAAACTTCAATAAAATAAGTTATAAACAATGTATAATTCACAGTTTATAATTTACTGTGCTAATGCACAGTAAAACATAGGGAAATGCAGCAAGCAACTATGTCGTAAACAAACTGTCTTCAAAAACTATGCATTAGCATCAGTTGATTTACAACAGTGTCATGTTGCCAGAACCATCATGTGATAGATAGGCACTGGTCATAATTGAAAACTATCATATTAGCAAATCATCGTCAAGCAGGGCATCACTGTGTGTGTAAACAAACATATTTATGAATTTTTTTGAAACTAGATTTAAATGGATTAAATTCTGAATTAAATTATGCATTTTTTTTTTTAGGTAAACAGGATTGACATGAAATTCTTTCACAAATCTGGTGCAGTTCACCTATATTCTTATTAGACCATTTATGCAGCCTGTTTGTAATAATTCTTTCTTTGGACATCAGAACCTATGAGAGTGTCATACTTTTTGGTATTCCTTCAAACCAAAATATGTGCTTATTGGTGGATTGAAAATTAATTATTACAGTTATTATATTATATCAAAGGACCTCCCCCCCCCCACTCCTCAAGTAGATGACTACAACAATTTAAAGAAAAGCTGCAAGAGTTTTCTAGAAAGTTCCTATATCTGTTGCATTTGCAAATGCACTTTACCATAAATAACTTTTTCAAAATATCTTGTATAATGGTGTGTGACTTAAGTCAGCTGACATAACCCATTCAATGATCAATTAATTGAGGGTTCAGTCATTTGAAGGTTGGATAATTGAAAGATCATTGCATTTGAAGACTTAAAAAATTTGGTTACATTATAAAAAAGCAGTTTCAACAATTTTTATTTTTCTATAAATAAACTAGTTAAAGGCTTAGGCAGATTTCTCAAGCGAGATTTCTGTCCCATTCTTTTCCTTAAAAGAGGCAAATATGGATAATCAACATTCATAATAATCAACAAACTACATATTTTACAAAAAAACATATGTAATACTACGGCACAAAAGGACCATCATTAGATTCAGTCCTGACTGAAATGATTGAGTAAATAACAGTGATGAAAACATTGTCAATACAAAAGCTGTATGTATCAATACACAAAGAAAACTGATTGCTGATCAGTAAAAAAAAAACTAAGATAATGGTGGCATCTTACCATCTACAGCAAGACAATGCAATATATCTGCCACCATAGATAAGAATTTATGTTAAAGATACCAAGCAATTTTAAACCTGGTTTTACTCCATTTTTCCCAAGTGAGCAAACAGACAAAATGTCAAGTTTGCACCTGCAATTGATGCAAGACTAGCTGATCCCACATGTAGTGCAAGACCAAGGCAACTCGTGGTAAAGGTGGAGCAAGCTCTGATCACTAATCTTAATATTTACCCTTAATGCCAAAACACATCTCCAAGAAGGGGATGTATGATGTTTTGTATTAAAGGCAAGGGGCCACTACCCAGACTGGTTTCGACCTTTATTGAGGTCTCATCAGTGGGAGCCAGGCTAGAAATACCAAGATTTAGTAATGCAGAGCTTATAAGTATTTTACCAAAACAAGTTACCATAAGGTGTTTTAACCTTATTAAATAAAAATCTCAGGAAGAGATCTAAATGTAGAAAGTATTTTTAACTTGGGTATAATTATGTTAAAGATACCAAGCAATTTTAAACCTGGTTTTACTCCATTTTTCCCAAGTGAGCAAACAGACAAAATGTCAAGTTTGCGCCTGCAATTGATGCAAGACTAGCTGATCCCACAGGTAGTGCAAGACCAAGGCCTTTAATACAAAACATCATACATCCCCTTCTTGGAGATGTGTTTTGGCATTAAGGGTAAATATTAAGATTAGTGATCAGAGCTTGCTCCACCTTTACCACGAGTTGCCTTGGTCTTGCACTACCTGTGGGATCAGCTAGTCTTACATCAATTGCAGGCACAAACTTGACATTTTGTCTGTTTGCTCACTTGGGAAAAATGGAGTAAAACCAGGTTTAAAATTGCTTGGTATCTTTAACATAATTATACCCAAGTTAAAAATACTTTCTACATTTAGATCTCCTGAGATTTTTATTTAATAAGGTTAAAACACCTTATGGTAACTTGTTTTGGTAAAATACTTATAAGCTCTGCATTACTAAATCTTGGTATTTCTAGCCTGGCTCCCACTGATGAGACAAGTCCCAGATCCCAGATTTAACAGCCTCAAGAGAGAGCGCCATGTTCCAGCTCTGCAGTGAAAGTATCTCAGCCTTGGATTCCAGTTTCCAGACCCTGAGAGAGAGAGAGCTCCTATTATAGTCCTGCTGCCTTGGTAGGAACCCTTTGTCTTTTTTTTTCTTCTTTGGTTCTTTGTGTTCCCCCTGTACCTAAGTTTAATAGGTTTTTCTTATCTGCAAACAGGGAAAGCTTGGCCTTTTTTACAGGTCTGTCTTTTTGTGGACTTGGATCGTACGAGGGTCTACTCTTCCCTTTTTTTTTTTTTTTTTTTTTTTTTTTGAAGCATGTCTTCGGCTCTACCGAGAGCAAGAACCCTCGGGTTCGAAATCGATGCAAGTGTACACAAGAGGACGTTTGCGAAAGCGCTAATTGACTGCGTAGGGGCAGATAATATTTCTGGCTTTACCCCCTATTGGGGTGGCAGATATCAAGTAGTTTGTAAAAATACAACAACAAGGGAGAAACTACTCAAAGGGGTTGAGTGTGAAGGGAAACTTTGCCATCCTTTTGTCGTTGGTAGCATCTCTAAAAAGATGAGAATAGAGCGATTCCCTCTGGAATACCTAGAAGGAGGCAACGACATAATTAATCAAGTCTTTTCAAAATGGGGAACCGTACGAGATGTCCAAGTAGGCAAAGACGCTGACTATCCTGAATGGATGTCAGGGGAAGTCACGTTCTCGTTAACGATGAAAGCAGAAGTTCTGAATTTTGTAATGATCGGATCGGCCAGGGTAATGGTGAGTTACCCGGGAGTAAAGAGGCAATGTTTTAAATGTGGAGCCCTGACTCATCTCGGGGCCCAGTGCCCGAAGTTAAAGTGTAAGAACTGCCTAACAGCGGGTCATACACTAGCACCGTGCCAATCGGCATGCTTAAAATGCGGCATTAACGGCCATAAAATAGACACCTGTCCAGACAGAAATCTGGCCGAAAAATTGGGAGGCACTATTACGCCCAACACGGAAACACCAGCCTAAAATGTTATTGGCACAGAACCGAATGATTTCCCCACGCTGAAGGCCACGCATGAGGGAACAACAAAGAATCATGCCGCCACCTCCAAAACACTGCCAAGTACACCAGTGGAGAAGCCTGCAACCAGGAGAGATGAAGGGCAAGAGGAACTGGCCACCGATCAAACCGCCACTACAGATGTAGCAACCGAAAATAACCAGCAGCACCAACAAAACTGAACTATCACTGCAGTCACAATAGACGAGGACACGGAGGCAGTAGATATGGAAATCAACAATGCAGAAACCACACAAAAGAGGCCAGCCAGCCCTGAAGAAGTAAATATTAAAAAAATCGAAACAAGGAAGTCCAGCACAAGTTGGAAATATAAAGTCAACTTCAGAACCCACAAAGTTCCCTCTTGCAAAAGCCAATGCACCTATATTGCATCTCTTAAAAGATTTCCCCGATCTCTTAAAAGATCACCCAGGCCAGGCTCTGCCCCCGCTCTTCTCAGTATTAAACTGGTCATTCAGGTTGAAATTTCAGAATTTACCTAGTTTCTTACAAATTGTTATATGTAAATTTTAATGTTATTTACTAGTTCCTCTTTTTCATGTGGTGCTTCTTTCATTTGTTTTTTCCCCACTTTCCTCGGGCAGACACCTGAAGAGGTGACTGACCGGGGAAAGCTGAAAAGAACGGATGGAGGGAGATAATGTCGGAGATCCGCTTGGTGCGGACATTTAAGTTAGGCCAAGTAGATCGACTGAGGCCTCTTAACTATCTACTACTATCCACTCTATCTTTTCTCCTCCTCTCTCACTATCAAGCTGACTCTCAGCACAACTTTTTTTTAAATCTAAAGAGGCCAGTGATGAAAGGCATGAACTCCCATTCGACCTCAATAAAGGTCGAAACCGGTCTGGGTAGTGGCCCCTTGCCTTTAATACAAAACATCATACATCCCCTTCTTGGAGATGTGTTTTGGCATTAAGGGTAAATATTAAGATTAGTGATCAGGGCTTGCTCCACCTTTACCACGAGTTGCCTTGGTCTTGCACTACCTGTGGGATCAGCTAGTCTTGCATCAATTGCAGGCGCAAACTTGACATTTTGTCTGTTTGCTCACTTGGGAAAAATGGAGTAAAACCAGGTTTAAAATTGCTTGGTATCTTTAACATAATTATACCCAAGTTAAAAATACTTTCTAGATAAGAACTTAATGAGAACATGAAAACTTAAATGGGAAAAAATATGAATAAATTCTCTTTTCCATAACTTCTTTAGAAACTCTGAAACGATATAGTTTATATTAAATAAAATTTAATTAATCTTCATAAATTAGGAATGGGTTTCCATTATACTATTATGATGGTTTTAGCTTATCCCAATGCTTCATTTATGAAGATTTATCAATTTTCCTATCATTTACTGAATTTTAATAACTGAGCCAATCAATATACCTTCAGAAGTAGGGATTCATACCACATGATATGCAATTATAGAAAGCAAGCAGAACATTCACAATACATAATAACAAAGATGCACAGTATTATTATCTGTAGGAACTATTATTAATTCATCTGTTCAAATAGGTTTTTATTAAATTTGTTACAGGAAACATAATATCAATTAGTATTACTTTAAATCATTTTCATTAGTTGCTATGATGTTTATAATGTAATATATTTAGTGAAGCTTATTTGCTCAGATCTCTTGATAATAGTTTTTACAAATAGTAATACTGTGCATCTTTGTTATTATATATTCTGAATAATCTCCAATTTGATTTTTGTTATTGCAAGTAATTTTGTTATAATCTTCCACTTCCAAAATTATCCTCCATGAAGTGATCAGGTCTGCTGGCTGGCTGAGCAATTAAAATTTAATGCACAACAAAAAAACTGATAAATCCTCAAAAATAAGAGATGGGGTAGGTAGCTATCGTAATAATACTGGCTTCCTGTGTCCATCCTATGATAGATAACTATGCTATAATAGTTATTCCTGCCATTGTTATTGTAACAAAATTTT